>NW_009630799.1:0-12185 GCF_000690535.1 Cariama cristata | reverse complement strand
CACTTCAGGGCATGGATTAGCCTGACTCTATTCAGCAGGGAAAAAGTGATTTGCATCAGCTTTGTGTCATACCCATTACAGTCTTTGCTGCTCTGAGCCTGTTACTCAGAGGTGGTCCTTCCTGTGCAAATAGATCCATCTATGTCAAGTACCCTTATGTACAATAGTCTTGGCTGTGAATCTCTGTTGATGTTAAGATTTCTGAGACCTTGGAAGTAACTAAGAAAAAAAATAGATAATTTCTGACATTTTCACAGGCTAGTAGTGGAAAATCAAGGGTTACTGCCTATTTTGTGCAAGTTGCAAGCCTTCCCTGCACTGTTTTCTACAATGAACTCTTTTTGATGTGAATCTAATACTGATCCCATTTCTTGTGGGCTAGCCCTAGTAGGCAGCTAAGCATGTAGCTGCTTGCTCACTTCCACGCCTCCAGTCAGATGAAAGAAGGATAAAGGAAGAGTCAAAGAAAGAAGACTTGGGCACTTGGGGGTTGAGATAAAGAATAAAAAAAATAAGGCAAAAAATTTGATTAGTGAAGGATAAGTGGAAGAAGACAGAAAGAAAACAAGACCATGGATTCAAAAGCACTCATTCACCATCTCCCATGAGTCAACTGCTGTCTATCCACTTCCTGAGCAAAAGATGGCTAACTAACATAAAATTCCCTTTTTTCCTTTATTTTTTTTCTCCTGAGCAAGTAATTTTATGGCATGGAATATCTCCTTGGTTAGTTAGGGTCATCTGCCTGCTTGTGTCTCCTCCTAACCTATTGTGCACCCTCCAATTTATTCCTGGGGAGGGGGGTGGCAGAGTGAGAAGCAGAGAAGGCCCTGATGCTATGCAAATTTAGCAACAGATAAAACATAAGTGTGTTATCAGTATTGTTTTGGTTACAAATCTAAAACATAGCACCATACAAGTTGCTAAGAAGAAAGTAAACTCTATGCCAGCCAGGCCCAGTAGATTACTAAAGAATTTATCATCTCTTCATAATGAAGGGACTGATATATAAACAAATAATTTCCCCAGAGTCTGCAATCAGATGGAACTGGTATGTTCTTGTCTGACCATCAGTGTGAAGTAAGCCAAAGGACTCCCAAGCTATGGCCAATAATTTCTGCTAATTTAGGCAAAGACATCTGATAATCTATAGAATTTCTGCATTCAATGACAAATATACCCAAGTTAATTCTTTCAATACTTAATTATGTTTTTCTAATACGGAACACATAGTGTATGTCTATCCTGACTTTCTTTAATTTATAATCCTAACTATCCAGATCCTGGCTTTAATTCTGCTCCTGTAGGAAGCTCATCCTGTAAGACAGCTTTGCTTGATTGTGAAATGGAATGTTAACAGCAGCTGGTGGAAGATGCTAGGACTTGTATTTTCCTGGGCACAGGAAATTTTATTTTGGAGCTATTACAAAGACTGTTTCACAAGGGCAACTTTGGCTTGCCAGAACGTGTGCTCTGGCATTGACCCAGCAATACACTGTGCAATTTGCTTACCTTTGACAATGCAAAGATGGTTTACCACCTCACTGGCAAATGTACTGTAAGTCCTAGAGGATCAGATCAGTGAAGACTGCCACAGAGCAAAAATGGCAGAGTCCCTTTATTCCAAAAGGGGTTCTTACATTACCAGTTGACTCAAGAGAAAGTTCAGAGAAGATTCTAGATACACTTTCAGTGTTCAACCCTCTTTTGTGAATGGTTCGTTCAGAATAATTTTTTTCAGGAAGACAGGATAAAAATTCTTCATTGATAAGGAACTGTGACAGTAGCAGATTACTTTTTCTGGGATCAGAGAAGAAATTGTACCTTTCTGTCAAGTTTTACTAATTTGACAGTTCCTGAGCAAAGTTGTAGGTCTGTGCTAACTTCCCACATACATTTAACCGGGAATGTACTAACTATTCTGACACATATAGAGCACAAAAAAACCTCCAAACAACAAATATTATGAGTGAGAAGGAGGTATTGCTAAGATCTGATCAGCTCTGTGGCTTTTTTTGGCTGAAGAACTTGATTCCAGTGGAAGAGATTATTATCTTGGTGAACCCTCATGGAAAAGATCAAGAAACCAAATGGGCTGAAAAAAAATAACCATCTCCAAAATTGCTGTCCAGTTTATTTCAAAAGCTTTGGAATATTATGGCAGTTCTCAGGAGTTTTTAAATAGTTTCACTCAGATTTAAATGGCTGCTTTACTTTTACTGTCTTGAGAGCTCTGCTATTGCCTCTTGCTAGCTTTCTAAGGTCAAGTCCCTGGCACTTGGGATCCTGTGGTACTATTCCAAAACAAAAGCAACCGTATAAGCTGGTTTTACTCTATTTTACATGTAGATATTTTCCACCTGCTTTGTATCTTTTCCAGCCTTGCCATCTCTTTCATACTGTGTTGTTAGGTTGTGTTTCTCTTGGGTTTTTGTTCGCATGTTTGAGTATTGATGAAACTTCCTGAGTGAGTTTTTGTTTGATTAGGATGACTGTGAAAGGTAATAGGCTCAAGAGACCAGCAAAGGCAAAATGGAACCTTAGCATACCATTTTGCCATTGCTCCTTATTGGCCTGCCTGGTCCCCTGAGTTGGAGGACCACAAATGTGGGAACGGTGACTTTCCCTTTGTGGACACTGAAATTGTAAGGGACCAGTTGTATCAGCTGAATGTTCACAAGTCCATGAGGCCTGATGCGATTCATCCCAGAGTTCTGATGGATCATCTACCAAAGGTCTTGGGAGTCTGGGGCGGTCCCTGATGACTGGAAGCTAGCCAATGTTATTCCGCTCTACAAAAAGGGTGTGAGGGAAGACACAGGGAGCTACAAACCTGTTAGTCTAACCTCGGTTCCTGGAAAAATTATAGAGAAGATTATACTGCGTACTATTGAAAGGCAGTTAAAGAATAATGCAACCATCAGGCACAGTCAACATGGGTTCACAAAAGGAAAGTCCTGTTTAACTAATTTGATATCCTTCTATAATAGGATCACTTGCCTAGTGGATGAAGGGAAGGTGGTGGTTGTAGTTTTTCTGGATTTTAGTAAGGCTTTTCATACTGTCCCTTACCACATCCTTCTGGACAAGTTGTCCAACTGTGGGATGAGCGCGTTCACGGTGGACTGGGTGGAGAACTGGCTGAACTGCAGGGCTCAAAGGGTTGCAGTGAACAGGGCTACATCTGACTAGTGACCCATCACCAGCGGTGTTCCTCAGAGTTCAATTCTAGGGTGAGTTTGGCTCAATACATTTATCAACGATCTGGATGCAGGAGTTGAATGCAATGATAGCAATTTTGCCGATGACACCAAACTGTGTGGCAAACCAATTTAAGAAGGATGTTAAGATCCTTAAATGTGTCCTGAGGAGGGCAACAAAGCTGGTGTATGGGCTGGAAGGAATGTCCTATGAGGAGCAGCTAAGGAGTTTGGTCTCATCTAGTTTGGAGACAAGGAGGCTCAGGGGCGACCTCATTGCCCTCTACAACTTCCTGAGGAGAGGAAGCGGAAAGGGACATCCTGGACGTCCTGATCTCCCTGGTAATCCAGTGATAGGATGCATAGAAATCGTTCAAAGTCACACCAGAGGAAGTTTAGACTGGACATTAGGGAGCATTTCTTTACCGAGAGGGTGGTTAAAGACTGGAACAGGCTTCCCAGAGAGCTGGTCAATGCCTCAAGCCTGTCAGTGCTTAAGAGGCCTTTGGACAATGCCCTTAACAACATGCTTTAACTTTTGGTCAACCCTGAATTGGTCAGGCAGTTGGACTAGATGATCATTGTAGGTCCCTTCCAACTGAAATAGTCTATTCTAGTCTATCTGTCTGATGCATTCAGGATTCACTGGAGACCTGCAAAGAAATGTGCTTGTTCAAGGAATGATAAACATGCCTGGAAACAGCAGTAGAGCTCATATGATCTTATGGGGAAATAGGCATTTCCTTTCCTACTCCTGAACTTCCTTCTCTCTTTCTTCTCCTCAGTTACATCTAGAGGAAGAAAATACATTGATAGTTAAGTGCTTAAGATTGGTGATACTTCCTACCTACAGGAAACTAGTGAACCATATGTTGTTCTCTTCTGACCTCGGAGGTGTCTACTATCTTAAATGAAACAATACATCAACTGTGCCTATCCATCTATCCAATCACATAATACATTTGAATTACTGTCTTTCCTACCTACTTTACTTCATTGAGGAAAGAATTGATAGTGATGACATAGCTGTTTGTAAGAAATATTTGGTGGAGGTGTTGCTTGATTCTTTATAGTTTTCAAACTAGCGGTATATGAACTATAGCTTTATATTCAGCACAGTTTCAGGAACAGGCTCTGAAATAATTTGTCAGTCTTGACAGTGAGCCAAAGGTACTGAGGATAAATTCAATGAAAAGTGATGTGGCCAGCATATATCTAAAGGTCAGGTTACAGCTATGGGTCTGGGTTTCTTGGAGGTCTGATTCTTGAACATTTTTAAGAGCAATGCACTTTCAGTTAAGTCCAGTAGTTTGGAATTTGCCTCAGCTCTGTGAAAGCACAATTAAAACTCTCTGTGCAAAAAAGCTGTACTCTTTCTCTTTCAAAATAAAGAATATGGCTTCTCGCCTTCTCTGGCAAAGACACCAAAAGCAACCTTCTATTTCTAGCATCTGTATTTACTAAAGAGTAGTATAAAGCTGTAATTCCTGAACTGAGAGATTTCTGTAATTTTATTTTCTTTAGTTTTGTAAAAGATAGCAAATACTCTCTTACGTTGCCAAGCCTATCCTGCAGGGCTTAGCTCAGGAACTAATTTGCCTATCAGTCACTCAGCCAGCTCTATATTTGTAATTTCAATGGAGACTTGATTACATAGATTCAGTGTGGGGTAGATGGTGTCTGGCTCTCAGTGATATACTTGGAAGGATTCTGTATATGAAAGTATATTTAGCGAGTAAAGAAGTGAAAATGCATGATTTAATTCCATCCTTGTTTGATTTAATGTTTGAGCAAAATGGTAGGAAGTGTTGACTGCAGATCAACACAAGCTTTGCTATCCTGGAAAATGCCATGGGGAGAACATCCATTTCATTTGTCCTACTCTGCTCCCTTAGACATAAAAGCACTATATTACAACAATATCTGTGCTTTTATATTAAAAAACACTGCTTATTTTTGTTCTCCAGCCATCACTGCTCAAAATTATTTTAGAGGAGAAAGTGTGGCATTAGGATTCTGCATGTGGGGTTTATTGCCTCACCAGAAACAACAGACCTGGCTAGCTTTTCCCAGTGAGATGGAAACCTGACCTCCTGATGAATGCCTACAAATGTTTAGACTGAACCAGTGTGTCTGAAAAGGGGAGGTTTGGTCATACTTGGTACTAAAACAAGATGGTCTGTTACACTACCATACATCCCTTTGCTTTGAACATCATTCATGGTATTTGTGGAATCAACTGGTCTCTTTAGTTCCACTCTTTTGTTTTCCAAATTGCTAAAAGAGAATTCTCTGAAGAGTCAACCTCACTTACTCCATGTGACTCTTATTTATCAAGAAATTCAGATGTTTTGA
The DNA here is from genome assembly GCF_000690535.1 of Cariama cristata. Classification (NCBI taxonomy): domain Eukaryota; kingdom Metazoa; phylum Chordata; class Aves; order Cariamiformes; family Cariamidae; genus Cariama; species Cariama cristata. Next base: position 6,630 of record NW_009630799.1, on the reverse strand, counting down.
TATGTCCTGCAAAACAGAAATTTTCCTTGAGGGGAAAGACTTCACAGGTAATTGGCAAAGCATGAAGTTTGACTATAGCCCATGTAAGATAGACCTGTAAGGGTAAAGAATGTCATGAGGACAAAGTAGATTGCTCTTGTGTTTTTGGTGGCTTGGGAAGGAAGAAAGTTTGGGAGAAGTGCAGTCTCTGATTTATGAACAATAAGGCTGAAAAGGTTCATCATAGCTATTTAACCCAAGCCTTCCCAAAGGGCAGATGGCAGAATTTTGCACCCTACTTGTATAAGAGCCCATCTTTATGTAACATATTAAGTCTTTTAGGATCTGAGTGTCAGTAAGTTCTATGTTTTTTCTTATAAACCATGCAATGTTTGTGAAGTACATCATGGTGAAGGTAGTATTTGAAGGAGAATAATAAGGTAGCCCACTGCATGTTTCTGGAAGGTTGCTTGAAGACAGGAACACCAGGGCAAGATGAGAAAACAACATCTGAAAATTTTAGTGGGCTGTGATTCTCATTAGTGCTGAATGAGGGATGGAGTGAGGAAAGTACACAAAGTGAGGTGAAAAGTTAATGTTCAAAGTGCTTTTGGCAATGTAAGACAGGTAAAAGGTTACTGAAACAGAAAATAACCCCATGGCAGGCTAGGAAAATGGCCTTTGAAACATCATGCCAAGTAGACAATGAGCACGGAAAGACTGTATTCATCAAGGCCAGGGAAAAGGCTGTTGCTAGTCAGAGAGTGAGAGAAGGAGAGCCAGGGGATGAATTTTATGTATGTGCAGAGATAGCAAAGTTTCTGTGGAATGAACCTGCCAACGTACAGCCTAAATGTAAGGACCTAGATGTTTTCATTTAAGTTTAAGGTCTTGCAAGATTAAACCTTGTGTTGCAGGCAGAGTAACGTTTAAATCCATAGTCATCAAGAAAGGAAAGGAGGTCAACTTTTTAGGGGGAGTTTGGCCATAATTCAACAGAAGCTCTAGAGCTGTCAATGCTGCGTGTTGTCACACTATTAATTTAATATAGAGTAGTGCATACAGAAAACATCTTTCTTAATGTTTTTTATTACTTTCACCCTTTTACCCAAAAAATATCTTTGGAAGGGAGATTGAAAACAAAAATTTTCATTAAATGTTGTCAAACATGATGTTTGTAATTAAAAACAGTAAAAACCAAACAACTCCCCAATCCCCATATAGTCAAACACAGACTTTTACAATAGCTGTTTTTCCTACCAGTTCAAATCAACAGTTAGTAGATTTATGAAGAACACGCAATAGGAAAAGAAAAATGTTAGCTTTCACAAAACATTGCCTAGAAGTCATGAAGAACACTAGGTGCAGGGTGAGGAACTTCTAATCAGTCAAGGAAGTATTCCATATCTCAGGAAAATAAATATGCTTTGATATCTCTATTTCTTTCAGAGCAACTGGAACCAGATTTCTAAAGTGATGGTGCTGGGACTGTAAAGAATTCCATGTAACGATCTCATCTACAGATAGAAAGCCAAGATGATCTTCCCAAATAACTTTCCTCTGCTAGATGAAATATCTATGTGAAGGACCCATAATGATTCTTTGAATGTATTTTCAGGCAAGGCATTATTGCTGTATTAAGTCCTTAAAAAGAAGCCAAGGATTGAGACTGTAAATTAAGAAGTGTTTAATTGTTTTTTTTATTATAGCCCATGTGCATTGGCTGGCACAAACTCTCTCAGATGGATTGTATTCAAAGCTGCCACAGGCATAGCCATGCTAGAACAAGGCACGTTTTGCAATTTAGCTATGGCCTGATTTGTACTGAATAGTTTCCTCTGCAGTTGACAGTGTTAAATGCTCTGTCATTACTCTGAAAGAGCAGCTTTTGTCTCTCAGATGATCAGGACAAACACGTTTTTGTAATGGGAATATGTTTACAATCACTTTGTTTTTCTTATCTCTGACTAGTGTTATGTTGTATTGATAGTGATGTTAGGAAAACCCCTACTGACTTGTGAAGAATGCAGAAAAATTTCATGGGGCAAAGGCAGTCGGTTGTCTATGTGGAGTAAGTTAGCTCAGCAAAGGTAAGTCCAGGCAAAGATACAAGTCGTGACTCTGCAGGAAGTACTCATCACACTTGGTATTTGACAAGTCAGTCCTCTGGGTTGCAAACATTTTCAGGAAAGCATTTACAGACTTCCATTTGTATGTGGCTGAATGCTTACCAACCAGCTGCTCAAGATGGTGAACTTTTCTCTTGATAACTGAAGCAGGTGGAGTTTACAAGTCACGTTCCCTTCCCTTCCTCCTTTCCTTTTGCTATTCCATGAAGATTTGCTCCGGGAAGACTAACAAGTCTCCCTCCTATCAAATTGCCTATGCATTGATATTGGTGTATTCGGGAGACTGCGTGTACCAAAGACACTCTGCTGCAGATAGTCTTTTCCTACATAGCTCTCACTGACCTCTCGGTAGGCTTGGTTTTGTGCTCTCGGTGCAAGGCCCCAGAAAATGCAAGTGCTTCTTATGTACTGTAAGAAAGATCAAAATCCTTGTACTTGTTCATATTAAACTCTTCATAGAATTTCACAATCTTTCTGAAAAGACTGTGGGAAGCAGAATTAGTGATGAATATTTTTGCAGCCAGAATAGGGGGAAAAAACAGCATGGGGAAATTGTTGTGGCAGTGTTGTAAGAAGATAAAATTCTCATTTTTGTTACTGTGATAACTACAATTTTTTTATAGGAACTTAAAAATTAAGATTATATTGATATTCTCTACCAAATCTATTCAGAAATTTTGAAACTTCTATTTAAAAATATCTTAAAATTTTTGTCTTTGTTTCTTCCCTGATGCTTCTCTGCCACACACCTCTGAAAACCCAATGCTGCGGGTTTGTATTGTCTCAAACCTTTGTATTTGTGTGCATTTTCTCTCTGTAAAAAATTAGTAAAACATGTGTAGGGATTGAATATACTTACTGAAGTAGAGGTGTAAATGAATAACCCAAGTAACATAAAAAGTTAATAACATTAGGAAAAGGGATCCTGATCATTACTGATGGTAGAACTGAGAGAGACAAAGCTAGACTTCTCTCCTGTTTGTTTATCTTTCCATGGTTGGAAGGTGGCTTGTTTCTTGCCTACCTCAGAATATTGTGGCCTCTTTTCTCCATCTTCTCCTAAATCCTCTGCTTGTACCTGCCTGTAGATGGAAGATTATTTATTGCTTTAATTTCCGTGGTATGTGGTTGCCGTGGTTTGCTTCAGACAATATCCTGTGGCTTTTGCTAGCTTCCACTTTGGATACCTCCTTGTGTTCATTGTGGCATCTTCATTTTCATATCTGCTGATGAAATATGTTGTCTTGAAGGTTCCGTAGGGAGTTTTCCGTGCCTCCCCCTCATCTCACTTACTATTGTTTTATATTCCCGGTGAGATTTGATACCCAAGGACTTCTAGTTGTCTGTGTTAATTTATTTTCTCTCAGCCCTGAGCATCCAGTAGCACCACGCGCCATATTAGCAAGTTTCAGAGACCTTGTATTTAAACTTGAGTTCTGTGAATTTGCATGAGTGTTTGATTATGTTCTTATCTAACAAGGGGTGAGAAAATATTTTGCTTTTTAGCAAGACCATACTGATGATGAATTTTGTTCTTCTGCAGGGCCTGAAGTTTTAGGATAGTAGTGGTACTGTGTAGCTTTCCAAGGACAGTCTGGCTTGCAGGCTACATCTGCAATATGAATGTAGTTGCCATTTGATCGTGCTGAAGAAAAAAAAAAAAAAGCCAGGAGAGGAGATTAAATTTTCATTTTCTTTCATATGCAAATTAATTTATCTCAATTCTTTTTGTTGATAAGAAGTGTATGTTTCTGTGTAGTTATATAGCAGGACTTCCATAATTACAATTTAGCTCTGCTGGCTTATGTCAAAAACTATGCATCCCTCTCCTGTCTCTTAATATTGCCTTCTAATGGTCTTACACCCCTGTTGGAGGGTTTATCTTCTCCCATGTGGACAAATTCAGCTGAGCATGAAGTGAGACTTGTTGCTAGTGCCCTGCTGCAGAAATTTTTGGCATGTCCCAAAGGTCCAGTTCATCTAAGGGTCTTCCATCAGATTGCAGTTGAAATGAGCAAAGGAGCAAGCAATTTAACAAAAAAAAAATAAATTATGGTTTCTTTATTTTGTTGTTCATGGAGATCTTTTGCCTTACTCTGGAGCACATCATGCCTAGGCTCACAACTTCTGTCACTAAACTAATTGCTGTGGAGTGTTTGGTATCTTTGAAAGATTTTTGAGGCAGACTTAACAACTTGAAGTGTCTTTCCCAATCATTTAAAGATTAGTTTTAAGATATAGAGGAAACTGCATATTCCAATATCAGTACCATGTAGCAGGAGTTACCACCAAATGTTACTACAGCATTGCAATATAGACACTCTGAATATTCTAAATATATTATATTTTGAGGTTTACCTTTGAGTAGTTCCTAACTGTTTCCTTTCACTTCTACAAACAAACTGCCTCACAACTCTAAAAGGATCTCTATTGCATCCACACTAGCTATTGCTATTTCAGGGTCTTCATACTTGAAAAAAACAACAAAAAAATCTACAACTATGCAGAAAAGAAATGAAAACGGAAATCAAGACCAATTTTGTGCTCTGCCCCTGGCAGTCAGCCTTTGCTTCTCACCTTTCTTTCTTTCCATGAGTGTCTCTAATGGTTGTTCCTCTTGCACACTCCACCAAGCTTGCTAAGCCCAGTTAAATCTCCAAGTTTGAAATGGCGTGTTCTTTCCTCAGAAGCAATGCCACCAAGCAGCTAGCAAAAATGAAACTCTTCACTTCGTACACTGTTTGAGGGACACTCATTAACGGCCAGATTTTGGAGGTCCACACACCCACATACTCTGACTGAAACTGCTGGGAGAGGTGTAGCTGTCCTGCACATCTAAGAAATACAGTCCTCTTTCAGTTCCAAAGAGTACTACCAAATTAAACTGCACAGTTCTGTGTAAAGGTGCTGTCCGAAATACATTCCTAAGATGAAAGAGATTAGAAGAGGGTAGGGGGAAAATCACTCCTTTTCTTCCATTGGCTTCCGTTATTGACGTTCTGCAGTACACTGACGAGTGGCAGATTCATTGATTCTTTTGCATAGCTCAGGCTTTCATACATCAGAGGGAAGATATTTCAAAAGCCAGATAATGTGATTATGAAAGCATAAAGAGTATCAGAGAGAGTATGTAAAGGCAGAAGCAGAACTCAGTGTGGTAACTTTTTTTTTTAAGGAGGCTGAATTTTAAACATTTTCCTTTTATGTCCACTGCAACTGGAATCACAATTGCTGTTGAAAGTATGGGAAAGAAACTTCTACGTGTATATAAATGTATAAACAATCTATTTTACTTTCTTAAAAGACATCTCAAACAATCATTTGGTCCAAAGTGGGATGGTTATCATTATTTGGAGAGAAAGATGTGACTATTTTTACAGTTTTGACTCCTTCAGAATAGATTTTATTGAACCAAAAAGACCAACTAGTTTCAGTTTTGTCATCTGCAATTTTAAACAACAAAGCAGAAAACACATTGTGATATATAAGGACTGTGCTGGATGCTACTGAGAAAAAAGTGCTTCTTTACTTAGAGATACTATGTGCAGAACTGATGCCTTATCTCAGAAAGGGTATTTCAGACCTCAAATGAATGCAAAGAAGGGTGATGACTCTATTAGAGTTCTGTGATAGGCCTGCTCTGAAGCAAAGCTCTGAAGTTTAATACTATAAAACAAAAAAAGTATTTAAGAGACACTGAAATACTGAATAAATAGTGAGTAAATACTGAAGTGCTCCTCTAGAGGAAGTAGATCAAAAGCTTCTGTGTTTTCCCTATATATCTGAACATTTGAACCAAAGCACAGTCAATGAAACTAATGAGTTCAAATTCAACCAACAAAAATGTTCTTTTCCACACAATTTGTGATTAAGACGTGCAAACTCCTGAGAACATCAGTGAAAGTGAATTAGAAAGGGATTAGATGTTTGTACATGGATAACAAGATGTTGGTGGTAAATGTTTTGGAGTGGATTGTAAATTTTGTGCTTTGGCACCTAGAAGACTGATAAAGATCAGGTGAGATGGATCAAATTTCCCCCTTGTGGGTTTTAAGTGTGTCATCCCTTGAAACCTCTAATACAAGGGAGAAGCAGCATACTGTAATAAATGGATGATTTCTTTTACCTGGGATGGTGATCTGGGATACCAGGCAAAAGTGTCTGCAGTGGGTTGACCCTGGTTGGACACCAGGTGCCCACCAAATCTGCTCTATCACTCCCCTCCTCAGCTGGACAGGGGAGAGAAAATATAATGAAAGGCTCATGGGTCGAGATAAGGACAGGGAGAGATCACTCACAAATTACCATCATGGGCAAAACAGACTCGACTTGGGACAATTAGTTTAGTTTATTACCAATCAAATCAGAGTAAGGTAAAGAGAAATAATATCAAATCTTAAAAACACCTTCACCCCATCCCTCCCTTATTCCCAGGCTCAACTTCACTCACAATTTCTCTATCTCCTCCCTCCCAGCAGCGCAAGGGGATGGGAAATGGGGGTTGAGGTCAGTTCATCACCCA
>NW_009630798.1:1095-20407 GCF_000690535.1 Cariama cristata | reverse complement strand
TTTTGGCACATGGGGACGGCCTGCTTCTGTACCTTGAAGATTTCATTCTTGAAGAATGCCCAGCCTTCCTGGAGCCCTTTGCCCTTCAGGACGGCCTCCCAGGGGACTCTGTCAACCAGCTCCTGAACAGGCCAAAGTCTGCCCTCTGGAACTCCAAAGCAGCAGTTCTGCTGACGCCCCTCCTTACTCCTCTGAGAATTGAAAACTCTACCATTTCATAATCACTATGCCCAAGATGGCCTCCAACCATCACATCACTCATGAGTCCTTCTCTGTTCACAAACAACAGGCCCAGTGGGTGCCTTCCCTAGCTGGTTCCCTCACCAGCTCTGTCAGGACGTTATCTTCCACCCACTCCAGGAACCTCCTAGACTGTTTCTTCTCTGTTGTGTTGTATTTCCAGCAGACATCTGGTAAGTTGAAGTCCCCCATGTGAACAAGGGCTAGTCCTCAAAGTCATTCCTGTGGTGAGGCTGTGCGTTACTTCCTGACCTGCAAATCTCACTTTGCCAATGACAAAACTTCTGGGTATCGACTCTTCCAGTTTTAACCGTAAAGGGCAAAACAAGATCTGGCATATTCGTACCATTTGGCCTATTTTCATGCCATTACTGGAACATCCGTGTGAAGGACTGTATTATATGCAAACATAAATCTTCAGCTATGAGAAGACCTGGTTGCTTGAGCACCTCTTCTCTCCCTGCACAGAGCATCCTGCCATGCCTTGTAGCACTCCTTGATAGACAGATGCATCGCAAGTACAAGAAAAAACAGTTCTCACTAGCACCTGCATGCATTCCCACAGCTCATGGTGTTACTCACACCACTACAGGATTTGGCCCTTTACTAATGCTCCTGCAATAATGATCAGACCTGAACTCCTCAGTGGTGGAAAGCAAATGTGGGGTCATGCTCTTGACTGGGGTAAAATAAAGCAAACGATCAATTCCCACTCACAAACACGAGCCATTGCCAGGGAGAGGTCTGGAGACGAGGTGATCAGCTCCTGCAGGGACATGGAGTGTTGGGGCTGTAGTCTGGGACCCGTTGGTTTGACGAATGAAGAGGAATTGGTTTATAACAGAAAAGGACTTACGTTGCCTGGTTCTCCACTGCTCTACACTTCTCTCATTTTTTCTCAGACTATTTGAGAGAATGTTCCAGACACCATCTTGGGGTGTGCTAGGAGCTGCTCAGTAAGTGACAATGCTGTGGTATCTAGTTGTCCTCGGTGGTGTGAAAATGGGAAGCAAAGGTGACTTTATTCCTTTTCATCTGTCTCTGGGGCTGCTGGAGCCCAAACGGGCCCATGGCTCAGCCTAGAAGGTGTCTGCAGTCACTGCAGTGGTCCAGCCTCTTGATCTACACTTTCCACCTCTGTGGTCTTTTCACTTTTGTTGTAAACCAACGTGCCTCCAGGCATGCAGAGTTGAAATGTCAGAGGTTTTTTTTCACCCTGCAGCAACTTCAACCAACAGTATGAACTTCTCGGAGTAGCATCCCATGGGCTAGCAGCACAGGAGCACCAGTGGCAGAAGGGCAGTGAGCAGCTGATTGCTGGCTGGAGATTATTTCCTCCAGCCTGCAGGTCCCTGGCTCCTGTCTCCTGCCAGACAGGCTGGCTGTGGAGGGTGACACAGTGACCAGGAGCACTGGAGCTCTCCCTTGCCTGTGGCACCTGCCCAAAAGAATTAATCAGAGTCACTCGGCGGCTGCCTTGGAGGAATCACAGCCGTGCACCCTGCCAGGATCAGTGGGACTTCAGACAAAGAGGACACTGTTTGGGTAATTTGTTGATGCCAAATGCATTCATTATCCGTCTCTCAGTATCAGATAAGCGTCTGGAAGGATTGGTCTGCAGCCATGGGGATGGTGCTTTCTGGCAGTCTCTGATGGCCTGACAAGGGCAGAGAAAGCCCTGGGGAATTGCTGCACAATGAAAAGAGGAGACACGTCCAAGTGCAAGGCCAAGAATGTGCCTAGGACCACTCTATTCGAATCCCACAGTAACTGAGCCTTTCTTCCCTCTTGCCACTTGGCAGGAGAGTCTCAACAGCTGATGTATCCTGCCCTGTGAGACATCTGCTCTTCCAAAGGAAGGAACAACACTGTCCTCTCCACCTCATCTACCTGCACAGAAGCGCTGCAAGAAAAACACCCCTGGAGCAAGAAAGGGGTAGGCCAGAGCAATGCATGTTCCCAATCTGCATCTTTTTGTTACAGTTATCTTATCAGCCCTGGGGCTCACAGATAACTATAACCAGCATCCTGCAGCCATGGCAGACTGGCTGGGTTACAGGCAGTAGTGTTCCACAACTTATAGAGCCAACGAAGGCAGAAAAATATCAGGATTCACCCAAAACCTTAGTACTCCTTGCATGTAATTAGAAAGGAGAGTGTTTAAGCATCTCATGAATGCTCAGCATCAGCAGTTGTTCTTTGAAGCCTACCCGTATCCTGCATGAATGGTTGCCCCATGGTTGAGCAACTGGTTAAACATCTGGAGCCCAGAAGTCCCACCTCCGCTCCCTCCACATCTATTTCTCCTCTCTGTCAAACGAGATGGCATTTCCTTTGTCTGTCTAGTCATTTGGGTGTGGACTAGAGGCAACCGGGATTCTTCAGAGAAGAAACTGTTGCTGATGAAAAGTGTTTGCTTGTCAAAAAAGGTTTCTTGGATCCAGGATGGTGTCTCTAGTAGGGTGTGGAGGGAATTAGTCACCCCAAAATAACCCAGAGGTTGGGGCATTAGCAAAGGTTGAGACACATCAGGTTCAAATAACAGCTGAGCTTCATTTAAAGCAGGAACTGGAATTTGATCTTCTACATGCCTAATGAACATCCTAACCACAGGGCTATTCTGGAAAAGACTTGTGTAAAACATTTCCAGAGATCTCAGCTATACTAAGCACATATTAAAAACCAGCTCTCAATTGTTTCAGGACTTCTTCTTTTCCCTAAATAAAACTCTTGCTTTCTGTCCCTGTCTTGTATGGATGCTCCTTTGCTATATGTACATTCAGCTCCAGGCACAATGGTATCCCTTCAGCTGAGCAATGTCCCAGTGCCAAAGATAAGGTAGGTATGTGATGTGCAGGCCAGATGAGGTGGTCCTTCCAGTTACAACACTGGTCTGGATGCTCTCTGGCTTCAGTATCAAAGACCTATCCAACTCTTCTGACGGTGACAGAGTACAGGAGCTGAATTGGCAATAAGTTGCTATTCCTGGAAAGTGGAATTGATGCTGATGTTCAGTACTTTGTGGAGTAAACTCCCAGTTTCACATGGAAAATGTGACTTGTCTGTAGGAGAATGTACAGAGGTTTTCTGGTCCCCCTGCACTTGCCATGCTTTCCCATCTTTGATAACATTTTGCATTGTAATTACACTTCATTTTTTTCCCATGCTACACACCATGGTTCCCATCTGTGGGATTCACCCATTCATCAGCCATACTGGCTAGATCTTGCTTCTTGGACACTTGAGTACTGTGATATTGATACTGCCCTTCATTTAACAAGAACTGTTGCCTCAGTGGAGACAACTATGTCTGTAGAGGAACAACAGCAAAACGATAGGGCTTTGGCAAGTCCACCACTGCCTGTCTAATGTCAAGTATCCAACATGGGAGCTGGGTGACTGCAGCCTGCAGCCAATGAACCACAACATGGACCAGGCAGAGCTCTGGTCCTGGTGGCAGGACACCAGCCATGGTGACTTCAGTATCCTCAGCTGGGTAAATAGCCCAAGACCTGCAAATTTCCAGGACAAGTTGGACCACCTGAGACTTCTGAGAGAGTCCAGCAATAGCTGACTGTGTCTTTACTTTTTGCACCCATCTTCTCTCTTCAGGGGTCACTTATTTGCTGACAATTTTGTGTTGTTCACCACTGACCTGACTGCCCTGTTTGGACCAGACTTATTGGCCAGAAGGGACCTCCTGGTAGATCCAACCATTTAAAATTGTGATGTCTCTGAGATAGCACTGCCAGTCCTTATAAACAGTTTGGGAATTTCACCATCAGTCTCCTGAAATCTTTAAATTGGAGTTCTCATGCCCACTGAACAACAATGCATCATTAACTCAGTCACTGCACCCAAACCACACCTCGAGCAAAAACCTGAGTGAACAGTTAGGCTTGTAATATGTCCTCAAAGCCAGCACATTCCTGTCTGATTTTCATGTCTGCTCCACTGTCTGATGGAGGAAGTAAATTCCACAGCTGCTGCCCCTGCAGAAAATGCTCATCTCCAGCCATCCACGTCTACAGCCAAGTTTTTCAGACGTGAGGGGCTTGAGATGCCTTATTTCTGGGAAGTGTCGTTCATCTGCCCGTGGGAAACTTGTTTGCTCTGAAAAATCTCAGGTTAAGCAACCAAAAATGGACCTTCTAGTCATGCATGTAAATCTTAGCTAAACCCTGGGTGCTGCTACCCAGCATTTTCCAAGATGCTGTCAGATGATGAGGTGGTACATAAGCAGGGTCTCCAAAATAGTTCGGCTCATATCATAGAGGAAGCTTTGTGCAAATTCCTTTGAGACAATGTGCTTCCAATGCAAAACGTCTTCCAGCCTTGTACAGAGTATAAATCCCCACGTGCCCTTTAACTACTGACAAATACAATGCAGCAGACATACTTGGTATTCACTCATAGTGAAGTTTCTTTAGTGAGAACAACATTCTCTGGGATTGTAAAAGGAATCACTCGACTGATGTTAATAAACTGACAGATTAGAAATTGGAGGAAATAAGAGGCTGAGGTACTGCTGCTGAAAATGCTCACAAGGCTGGAATAGCTTTGCACATTTTGTCAATCTAGTCAGTTAACTGGAAGGAAGAATCCAATTTATTCTGAGACCCAACATGATGAATAAGTCATTTCCCTGGATGGGAGCAAGAAGAACTCCTCGAAACACATTGGACAATTCAAAGAGAGTTTTTTGGCATTGAGTAATAAGTGTGGAGAAAAAAAGAAGAAAAAAAAAAGGTTCAGTTTTGAGAGTGACTTTCTCCTCTCTGTTGAGGAATTTCATTTTATCTTTACACTTAGAAGCCTGTAAGTCAGGATCTTTTTTTTTCTTTTCTTTTTTTTCTTTCCATCAAGAAAGGTATCTGTGCTAAAAGGAAATGGGCCTGAATTACTTTATTCAGTGTGGGGCTTTTGCGTTTTGCATCTAGAGGCACTTATACAATATTCTGTGAATAGCACCTGCCAACATGCACACGGTGGATCTAAGACAGAATTTCCTTCATGAATCTTCAGAGGTTAGCCATTTGCTTGATAAAATTTACTAGAAGGAAATAGCTTTTAACCCTTAGTTCTTGTTCCCACAAAGAGGTGGAGGAGAAAATAGGACTACTGACTTTAAATATCACTGCTCTATATCTGCAGAGAAGATGTTTGAAACAATGGGACTGCAGATGACATGACATGTGATCCTGCTTTTTCAGGGCTGTTGCAAACCCTGACCTGTTCAAACAAAGACCTATGTCAAACACCAGGTGTTGGCCCAGAGCATGAATAAGGACTTCACCATTTCCCTGAGCATCACATGGGATTTGTAACCCATCATGTTCCCCTGAGGGGGTTGACAGTCTCTATATACTCTCTACATATTGGCTTGCATCCTGCAGACAAAGGGAAGTGAGCTGCCCTAAATGTTCAAACATCCTTGAATATTAGGAATTTTTAGTTCTGAATACAGACCAATCATATGCCTAAGGGTTGGGGCACTAACTGTTGGGATCAGTATAGAGATCAGTTTATTCAAGAGGTTAACAGTTAAGAAAGCCCAGTAACTCCTGGGGTCAAAGCTTAGAAGCAGAGGTAGATCTGCTGAAAGAATGACTTACTGGAAAGAGAAATACTATTAACCCTAATTCATTAGAAAAACATGTCAGAAAGGAACACTGGGATTCCCCTGAATTGAGCTAAAGCAAGTCTTGCCTTCCCCAGTCCCTTAACAGTGTACCTACACAGCACAGCACAATCCTGCAGGGCCTGAGCATCCTGTACAATGTAACTGTGTTGACCCAGCACTGTAACCTGATTAGTCCTTTTTTCAGCAGGTTAGTTATCCAGGGTAGAGACTGTGCTAACCCAACAGAGCCAGCTGCACATGTACAACACACTTCAGAGATTATTTGAATTACTTGAGCTCTTTCATGTCACAGAAATTATGCAGAATAGCTTTTTAATGCGATTACTATTGCTTCTGTTTCCTGTCATGCCTGGAAATATCACAGCAACCAGCAATGCAGTGAGGACCACATTATGCATGAATCAGGGCAGAGCCTGTTTGTTAAAACAGAGAAAGCTTCCCCTATGTGGGGAAGGAGGGCGAGTTCCAATTTCAGCTCATCTGCAGTTTTAGAGTGTTTCACATACATAAAAAGGAAATACTGTGAAATACCTAGGGCCAAACCTCCTACGGCGTTGGTGCACTTTTCCTGATGGACAGCCTTCCTGCAGCTCCTGCGCACCTTGAAGTCTGAGCTTGCTTGCAAATGAGCACCCAGCTCTGTGCACCAGCACGGACTCCTGGCAACCTCAGGGGTGCACAGACATGTTCACTCATGCACCCTCAAGGGTGTTTTCATCAGATCCATTCAATGCTTACAAATATGTTTTCTCCAAAATGACTGGGTCAGGTCTCTCTCTGCGAAACAGGCATTAGCTCTGTTCTCAGTGGTGATCCTCACTCATGGTCATACAAATGGGAGGAAGAGCTGATTTTATATGCATACTTTATCCGCCTCTCCACTTTATTGTCCTTCAGATACACTAGCATTCAATTTATTGATGTATTATATAATGTAACCTTAGCTTCAGGCATTATCTGTTCTCATTCTATTTTTAACAGTCAACCTGATCTTTATATGTTATTTCCTGAACTAAAGGCTCAGGCCTCTTTGCTGTCATATTTGTGTGTATTTTGCAATCTGCACTTGAAAGATAAAGCCATTAACCCAACTCCTGATGATTTCGTGATTAATATTGAAGAATTATGGGCAATGCATCACACTGCATCTCACATTATAGATACAGGAACATTTTTCCCCATAGCAGAGTTAAACACTTCTATTCAGCACATCAGCCCTGATGACAGCTCTCAGCAGTACCAAAGGATTCAATATAGGCATGAATATTTTTAAGCATTAGTACTAGCAGTCTTTTTGGATGAGACATGTTTTTCTACACAAATGTAGTATGCTACAGGCACTTGCTACGTTGAGCAGTTTAGACTCCAAAGGAATGACTTATGCTGTAAGTCTCATGTAACTAGTTGCAAAACATCATTAGTTTTAAAAATAATATATGATAATGTACTAATACAAAAAAGGTTGTTGTCAAGAATGTATATCACGGCCCTGGATGGCCATCAGATAGATAAAGAAGAATTAATCACCAGTTGGCAGTTGATGAGGGTCCAGTAACAGTCTATAAACTAACACTGGAATATTTTTGTCCTTTTTTGAATGCTGCATGTTACAATATGGACTGGTCCTTTACAGAGGCTTGGGGGTACCCTAATGAACAAGTCAGTAACCTAGCAAATGCTCTCCCCAAACTGGGGGCAATTGATTGGAAAGGATAGATAAGTACAGAAAGTTGAGAATGACATTAGGAAGTACTCTAAAAGGAGTTTATCGAAGCCACTAAAACCCACAAATTCTCAATGAAGAAGGAAGCTGCTTTTTGCAGAAACACTCATTTTCTCATTGGCATGGAGACACTAGAGATAAAGTACTGTATTACTGATGAATAAAGGAGAAAGAGCAACGAATATCCACGGCATGATCTACATATTTAAAAAAAAAAAAATAAATGCCAAAGGAAGCTAAAGACAGTGGGAAAAAAAGCAACGCTTGGGAACAAAGACAGAAATATGTTCAGATTTTGAAAGCATTTTCAGAATCAAAGAATTGAAAAGACTATATCATTGGAACAATTTGTAGCAAACAAACCAATTTAAATTACACTTTTTTTTTTTCTCCAGATAATATGTCCAGGTTTTCAGGCGCAATTTTTGATCTTCCCGAGAGATGCTCGGAGAAAGTTATTTGCCTAGGACACATAAGACCAAGAGAAAGTCCCAGAAAAAACGAAGGAATTCCCAACCCACTTGGACATTGGATCATCTCTTTGTGTTTTATGGAAAAAAAACAAAACAAAACATAAAATTCTGAAGCTCTTAAATCCTTCCTGCTGCATAATAAGAATACATTCAACCCATTTTTAATGCAGTCAAATGTGCCCCAGGAGAAAGGGACTGCAAGCTATGGTTGGGACAATACAAGATTTAAGTTATTCCTTCAGTGCTGGTTAAAAAAACTGTAGTGGGGAGATTTTAACTCCACGCACAGCATAAGTGGGACCAGTATGGAAAAATGAGGTCGGATTCCTCTCCTATTATGAAAAGTGTCTTCAGAGTAGGTGTCTTCGTGTGCTAACCTCCCCTTAGAGTCAATGGAATCTGGTCAATGCTGTTAGTGGAGTCCAGAGAGTAACTCACCCCTTTCTGAAGCAAACTCTTACCTTTGCCAGGTGAATTGCTCTCTGTGGGAGCAAAGACCCCCAGTGCCTACAGAGACACCTTGGTGGATGGGAATTTAGAAGAATTGCTGCAACTACTGCTGCCATTCTGCCTCCATGGCTTCAAAAGATGCTGGTAAATGCAGTGCACACAGATGAGAGACAGAAAACAAGACTTTAGGATCAGAGTAAATGCATTCGTTCTAGGCAGAGGCTTGAGAAAGTTCATTTATTTAGCTTCTTGTAAATTAAGTGATTTGATCACAATGGATGGATACCTTCAATAACTGGAAGTACTATGGGGAAACCACTTTTCAAGAAAAGAATCATGTCTGAAAATTGAAATAAGAGAAATTCAAATGAGGACGAAGCAGAAAATTCATTGTAATAAATTGGGCACATGTAATTTAGAAGATTCCAGTAGAAATCTTGGCTGCATGTAGTAAAGGCAATGTAAAACCACAGTAAGTGCAAATAAATGTAATACGATTACAAAGGCACACCATCTAAAGAGAAAAGAATGTGTGTGGAGTGGGAGGGCAGAGAGGACTGAGAAAAGCAAATTCTTCAAGGCAACGGGGCAGACTCATTATTGGAGACACATCACAATATTATGCATGTCGTATGATCAGGCACAGCATCATCAAAAACTGAAGGTACAGGGAAGTGAGTGACCTTCATCCTTCACTGGGCAGGGCAGGGGAAGGTGTATTGTGTAGGTCTGAATCAGTTTTCCTTAATTTAGGCTCCTCTAATTGCGTCCTATTTCATATTAATAAACAGATTTATTTTCAATATGGAACAGTGTTTGGTTTTGACATTACAGGAATATCTATAAGGAAAACTTGTGAGAGGTGGCATTTAGATCTCTTGTATAGTGTTCATGCTCACATTGTCACTCTGTACCAATCTGAAAGAAAAGTCATAATTACTCTGTTCTTAAGGCTGGTACTGTCAGAAGCAGGCACCTAACTCTGGGCTTTTGGAAACACCAGCTATGTATGTCTCTAATTGAGTCATAGGAACATTTTTAATCAGCTACATCATTTTATCCTTAGTCTCTCCACTATCAAATAAAACATCCAGGAGAAACTGAGGAGCCGGACATACTGCTCCTGAGTCCCTGTGGTCCTGCTCTGACAAGGTGCCTGTTATGGCTTTCTGACTCCCTGACTCTCATTCTCGATTGCCCAGTAGCTCAATAGGAGAGCTGGAGGGGAGCTTAGGCAAAAATCTCCCCTAGTCCAGTGATGGCTCTCTAGGCAAACAATGCACTTGTCAGTGAGTCACCACAGTTTTTCAGGGCATAATAAGGGAAAAACAATAATTTATTGTCAGACAATTCCTTTCATCTGCACAATGTCATTATTTTCCAGTAATATTTATAGCTTAAGAATGTGTATATTTGCTCTGTGGTTTTTGTTGTAATATTATGTACATCAAAAATATAAATAGACTGTGGGATAAAAGGAGATACGTACGAGTGCAGCAGTGACTAATGAAGAATGGATTTAAAACCAGTAGAGCCAGTGGAGGCAAGCATGGTAGTGTCTCATATCCACTATCTCCCCTCTAAAGCATCCCAGTGCCTTCAAAGTAGGCTGTCACACTCAGTGAACAAGACACTGCTGTCATCCTCATTTTCCTGACAGTAGGGGTTTTTTTGTTGTTAAAAGCTTTCTAGCTTTTAGTTAGACCTTCTAGCCCAGCTTTCTTGGTCCTGTTTGGAGACCACACTGACATGCTGGAGAATTCCTCTTCTCTTCTGAGCAAGCACAGAGTTGGCAGATCCCAGTCCCAGCCTCCCCTCCTGCCACGAGTGGGAAGGAGATTCTGGAGCAGGATGAACCCTGGCCCTTCCTACCAGGGGAAGAGTCACTTTGGAGCTGCAGTCTGGGGCAGGTTGCACTGAAGCCAACTTCTTGAGGCATCTTTTGCTGAGCTGCCAAGTAAAATCTTGGTAAGACATAGGGATCTGAGTCCAGGTGGGAGCCTCATCTGCAGGAATAACTCCTTAGGGAGCAGGGTTTGGGATCTCCAGGCCTGCTGCCCATCTGTTAGATAGGAACAACTCCCCCAGAGAGCAAGTAGAGGCATCTCCTGGGAGCAGAGACATGTGGAGCTTGGCACATGTGTTACTACAGTAGCACCAAGCAGCCCTGCTCAGCAACTTGCTGCAGTCAGATAATTGTGCCCACGAGCCAGGAGGCTGCTGGAAGCAGCATTATTACCCAGGTATGCTGGCTGGTGTAGCCAGGAGGTAAGGCGCAGTAGCATTAGTTCAGTGAGAAGGTATGATTAAGTCACCCAGCTTTATGAGAAATGAACACAGCCGTGAGGAGTGAGTCACGACTGCAAATGAAACGCATCTGAACCGAGTGAGAAATGGCAAGTCACTGTCTCTGGAGCCCAGGTTTCTGGCAGAGTATCACTTGAGAGAAGGGTGAAATGAAGCTCAGATACCAAGAGAAAGCACAGCTACAAGAGATCAATAGCTTTGAGGAAATATCTGAGCTCTGCAATAACGTTAACTTTAACTCCAGATGCACTACTGACTCTCTCCTTTAGCAACCACATGGAAAACAAAAAGGGTTTCATAGTCCATTCAACAACTGCCAAGGGTGGCTCACCAATGGCTTAAAGCTCCAAGCTGTCCTTTCTTCATGTACTGAAGAGACACTGCACTGGACCCATAAGCTGTATGATGCTGTCATACTGTCACCGTTGTTCTTGGGGTTATGCCTATAATGATTGACTAGTGAGGTGCCTCAGCCAGAGATGTGTCCACCTTCCATCCTTTAATACAAGAGTCTCAGCCTCCTCTGGCCCAGGGGTTAAAGTACTGGGCAAGTAACATGCTGTGGGCCTGACTGTATTTGGCTTTTGGTGCCAATCTGGGTTTTAAGTGGTGGAAAATTTGGTGTATTCATAATCCTGTGGTTATGAGTAACAGCAGAAGATCTTGTGGGCAACATGTTGGGAACCTTGTTATTTAACTTCAAACCAAGATTAGGAGGTGTTGCTACAAAGCAGTCTTGCTCAGTCAGAAGAAATGGGCTCACCTGTGACAGACTGTCCTCCTTTGTATTTTTGTGCAAAAGCTAGAGTTTTGTGACAACAGTTGATCGACCTTACTGTTTACTCATTTCCAATGTTTCCTAGCCTTGATTTTTAGCTTCCAGACACTGGAAATTTGAGCTGCACAGTCATCTACTCTAATGCGTCACCAGCCACACCGATCAACATCTTAAAGATACCAAGATCTGGGGTTTGCTGACAGCTGAACCTCCTCACATGGAAGATGTTACTGGAAAGTGCCCCACAGTTACCTAAAAAAAAAAACAACTTTGAAAAGTCTTTTGAAAAGCTACCCCAGCAATGTTGATTTGAAACAACTGATGTTGGTTGCAGTTTCAAAGGCCCATGACACAAGATCTTAATAGCCCTGGGATCCCTCCAGCATTGTTGAGTAACTGATTCAGCATAATCTTATGAAAACTTACATATGCTTATGTGTGAGTACCTTGGCACGAGAATCAAATCCCTGGCCACACTGCACCCTTGTCAGATACAATCCCTACCAGAGCTCAGGGGCCACCCGGGCAGCAGAATCACAGTGCAGAGGAATGGTCCTGTATGAAAGAAACTCCAAAGACCTGAAGATCAAGTGAAATTGCACAGCAGAGTGTATGTAATGGCAGAAGTAAAAGGAAAAATAAAGAAAAAAGGAGAGCAGTCCACTAAAAACAAGCTCAGCAGCATTGAAGAAACTTGAGGTTGTTCCCTGTTTTGTTGATATTATTTTTCCTAGAATGATCTCATAGCAGTTTGACAAATAAAAGCCTCACTGCTGGAGAGATGACCATCTGCCTGCCCCTCCCTACCCTTCTGCTTGTTCTGTTTTTCCATTAGCACTGGTGCCTTCAGGGCCTCTTAAAAAAGAGAGGCAAATAAGTTACATAAGCACACTGGATGGGGCATGGTCAGCAGAAGCCTTCAGAGGCATCTCCAAAGGCATCCCCATGGTGTGTCTGCCAGGTGACTGAATGGGAAGGACTCATTTCATGGGCACAGTGACAGCATCGACCCCTTCTGTGCACTTCCTTCTAGGTCTCAATGCTTTTCTTAAGGTGTGAGGTGACAGCAATGTTCCTTTTGTAAGACAGCGAACCTGAGGCAGCAACTTGTGTGAAGGCGCCTGGTGAGGCAGATGCCAACGGTTCATAGGAAAGAGTCTCTGATAATGTGAGCTGCAGCTGCCTGGGGCCACACCACGGAGCAGCTCGAAGGAGAGAAGATGTCTTTATGCCTTTCTTGTGGCTCTGTATGGTTAAGGAGAGAGTGTTTGTGGTTTGCCCTTTGTTCTGTCATGATGGGTTTCTTTCCTCCCACAGAAGAGGGTATCTCCAGAGAGACTCCTTGCAGGATAGAGGTGAATCCTCTTGCACGTCTCAGAGCAAAGACGAAGTCAGTGGAGACAGCCCCCCTTCCTCTCCTACATCTGGGATCATTTCTGAGGGCAGGTACCAAAGTGTCACAGTGTCTGGTTTCCTTAGCCATGCCATACATGTCCCATGGTTTCTTGGTGGAGGACAGAAAGCAGAGAACCTCAGGGTGAGTCTCAGCTGTACTTGAGCTGCAACCTCTCTGAGAAGGAACTTCTTGACTCGTGGCCTATTTATATAGTGGAAAATGTTTGTAGGAGAGAGGATATGGGATGGGACGTCTGCAGGTGAACTGCTGGGAATCCAGATAACATTCCTTGGAGCGCCATACAAAGAGAAGTTAGTCAGTTAGGATGTTATTTTCTGTCTCAGAAGTACTCAGGGATGAAATACTCCCAAGGTGCTTGGCCTAGATTTTCCTTTGCACCTTCAGCTGCCAGCAGGCAGTGTATCGAGGTCTCTTCTGAAGATGTGATGATGTGCCAGGAATCTCAGTGAGCTTTTGTGAAAAACATAATGAGCAGAGTGTCCCCTCTGATTAACCTCTGGTAGCACAAAACTAGGGCAGTTCATCAAGAGGCAGGATTTCTAAAGAGAAACCAGCAGAGCCCTTCAGAACCAGCTCTGGACAAAACCATGCCACAGAATTTAATGGGTAGTAACCTCCTTTCTTTAATTTTCTTTCTTTGTCAGCGTTTCAGAAAGATTCCTAGCTCCATTCCAGACTTTAAAAAAACATAGAGAGGATCTCATGTCTAGTAAATTCTGAGGGTCTGCAGAGTCTTCGTAAGTCCCCAAGAACATGACTGACTTCATCGTTAAAGTCCCTGGGACATTTCGCCCATCAGCCCTGGCCTCCCCCTGCCCAGACATCCCTAGAGCTGTCAGCGGACACTTTGCTTCCATACGACACTGCCCTCTCATGGAACAGCAGAGATTTGGCACTCCCAAATTTCCCTGTGAAGTGGGAGGAGGGATGGGGGGATATACCCTATGGCGGGATGTGGGGAAGTTGTTTTGGAAATGAAGTAGTTCTTGCCCAGATGCCACCAAGAGAGGTGATTCCTACAGCAGGAGGCCCACGTCTTTATCACAGTTCCTTCACTTGTTTTTGGTCTGAGAACAAGGGAGACCAGATGACCAGGTTCACAAGGATGGGCAATACAAATGATACATGCCTAGGGCTGATACAGGAGGAGAATAATTTGAAAGATGGAAACTATTGAGGAGAAAGGGCCATACCCAGGAAAAGAGAAGTGAAGATTAGCAGGGTTGTTGCTAATTTGCCAGGCTGGAAGTTGCTGGGAACTGCAAACATGATGGCTCCCCTGTTCCAAGAAAAATACCTCTGTGCCAGGCATCTGGAGATCTCTGACCACAGAACAGATGGCCAGAGACAAGCATGTAGATGATGGCATGGAACAACTGAGGAGGAGGTTGGTCTAGAGATGTCCTAAGGTCCCTTCCCACCTGAATTATCTGTGTCCCATGAACTGTGTCCACTGTCCCTGAACTGCAAGGCTGGGATGCACATTGCAACCGTGGTGGCCTCACACTGCCAGTATTCTAACTATTTTCTGTGAGCAGTCATTTGTTTACCTGATGTTTGAGAAAATGGGAGGATCTGCTGAAATATGGAAATAAGGACCAGGGCCAGGTGGTATCTTGGGCGCTTAAGAGACAGCAAGAGCAGGTGCTGCAGGAGGGACAATAAGTAAAAGCAATTTTTCTTGTAGGTTTCAGTTGATGAAACTTTGGTCTTGGGTAGGCTGCTTCCTTTTGCTAAGGCAAGACAGAGGAGACCTGGCAGAGGAAAAAGAAGAAGAAAAGACTCCTTCCATCTAGGGTATGTCAGCACTTTTCATTTGAATAGGAAGTGTTTAAGAAGCTCAAGTTCCCTAAAAATTCTTGCAGCAAAAAGGAAAGCCTCTGCTATCAAAACCGAAGTCTCTGATTGCTGCCTTGGCTGTCAGCTTTTGCAGCTTTACATGTTGTAGGAAGAGGAGTATCAGCTGCTCAGAAGACAGGTTTTATTAAGGCTTTCAGGCTGGGCGTCTTTGACAGCCTCTTCCCGCTGGGGCTAGTATTTTTTATTGATGTAATGGGAAAGCTTTTTCCTTTCAGATGTCTTTTTGATGCCTCCTGTCTCATTCTATCATGGAGTCAGAGAAATGAGAGATGGAAAACACCTATGAGGTCATGAGATCTCTGCCTGTCCTCACCAGTGCTGAATCAAGACAGGCAGATCCATTACATTCCTGTCGCATTTCATGCATCGGCCACAAGTCCTATGCTTGCAGTTAAAGAAAACAGTTAATTTAGGTACAAGTCAAAATATCTTCCCCTTTCATCTTAGTCTTTGTTTCCAGAGAATTATTAAAATTTCTAGCATGAAGAGGAGGTTCCCTTTTCTTATTTCAGAGCATTTCGTAACAAGGCAGCTACACCTCTTCTGGACTGTCAGATCCTGTCCCTGCTTTGGTTCCCGTGTACATCACTGTCACACATATTCACATTGTTGCTCAGCTGTGAACCCAGGTGGTGTTAGAGGAGTCCACCCGAGAGCACATCTTGCCCACACCTACTCTTGCCAGTCAGGGACATTTCCCTTCACATCAGCTCTCCTGTCCCACAAATGTCTCTCCCTCAGAAAAATCCTCTCTTGTGCCCTATTCTCCAGCATGATTTTAATAAAATACAACCAGCTTTACAGATGCTTGAGTGGGCTTTGCCCTCCTAAAAGCTGAGAGATGCAAGGCTGGCTGGCTTGATGTCCTGTTAAGGTTATGGACTGCCTGGCACGTGAGATTTCTGACTGGAGCATATCAAACAGCCAGGGAGCAATGGCTTTGTCAGGGAGAGATTCACAAATGCCCATATGAAAGCATGCTCCAGTTTCAGTTTCATTGAGAAGGCTTTCTAAAATGTATTTTCTTTCCATCCTCATGGGTCAACGGGATAGTAGATGACTCCTTCATCACCTTATATGAGTTTCTCTCCCCATAAGATGGTGAAACTCTTGGGTACCCTCTCATGCACCAATACACATCAGCAGTAAGTGCACTGAGATCACTGAAACTTCAGCAGTGCCAGGAGTAGCATGGTAAACATGAAGGCCACAGCACCAGGGCACAGGTTGCCATTGTTCTGTGCAAGCAAAGTAGATGTGCTTATTCTCAGCTGACTGAAAATACTTCCTGGCTCCATAGGGACCTTCTGGAAGCATTTCTACCCCATTTCACAGAGGGACTCTTCAATGGGTACCACGGAGACAGCTCACTAGTCCAGCAGTGTGACCCAAGGAGAGGACAATGCTTCAGGTTATGCTGACTCTACTTGACTGATGCATAAGATCTTGCTGGTGTCATTCACCAGTTCTGGTCCTGAAGTCCTCACAATGTAGCCACACGTTTTACAACCACAGGGAGGTCTCATGTCCCTGATAGTGAAGAAGTTCCAGTGTACAAAATTTTATAATCTGGGAAGTGAGATCCTATATGTCAGGTGCTAACAAGGCTATGAGCACTTCTTTTGATGTTTAGGGAGAAAGAAATAAAAAGAAGCTTAAAAGCTGCACATAACTCTATCCCAAAATTTTCTTGTCCATTTGCCCAGTGCAGAGTCAAGACAGAGTAATAATGACAGCTCTGCAACGTGAGTACACAGAGAATGATATAATTCTGTGTTTTGCTCTGAGTCTATGATTATAAACATACAGGTACGTACATGACTAGTGCCAGGAAACGTAATTCAAGTCACCTCTCCCACTCTGAGGGGAATAGAGACCTGGAGGGCTCATCTTTAAAGGCAGCCCTCAAAGATTTGTTTCAAACACTGTCTGTTGTTTGGAATTCTGCCTCTGCACCCAGGTCTTGGAGCACTGCTAAAAACTACAAACACGAGTGAAACCTTGTTCAAAACCAAATTATTTCTATACACACTGTCCCAAGCCTCTGGGCTAGTTTCTGTATTTGTCTTTCATCTGAGATTTTCTCAGGGGCTGAAAGAATTTCATTTTCAGCTTTCCATGGGAGAAGAGGGTACATGGGAAGTACATATCCTCCTCCATGGTCTGCTTGACCAACTTCTGTCCCCCTTGGGCTCACCTGTTGTTGGGAGTTTGGTGTAGAAACCATGGGAGGTGGTAAACCAGGCTACAGGGAGTCAGAACTGCGGGAGGACTGCATGAGAAGGGGTTTCTGGGAATGGCATGTGGCTGGAAGGCAGAAAGTTTGGGTAGTTATTACTGATTCTTATAAATGCTTGAAAAACACCTCTGCCTGGCCTGAGCACAAGCACCATACCTGCCCACTTCCTATCCAACTTGGTTGTGTCAGCACCAATGTGGTTAGTCTTGCACCAGCCTTTGCGTCTCAGTGTGACAAAAATCTGTAAGCCCTGCCTAACCTTTCAGGAGAGCTGGACTAACACTGGGTCTCTGCAGAAACACATTTCAGCAAAGTATCAGACAGGATCCAAGCTTCTGTTCAGTAACAGCTGAATGGCTCAAATCAGGTTATTTTACAGGTAAGCTCAAAGGTGAGGTTATAAAGGAAACCTTTGACCTAGCCAAGATGAGGACCCAAGCTATGTCTTTCAGCACCATGACTAGACAGTAACATGCTTCACATGCAGTTATAAACTCTTTTCTGGAGAGGATATTCAAAGAAAGGATCTGGAAAATCAAAGCCAAAGCAATAAAGGGTGGACTCTAAATGTACCCTCTCCCAGTGCTGCAGCCTTTGCTGGGTGCAGACAGAGAGAAAAATCGTGTTGAGAGATGTTAATGAGAGCATAAATTAATATATTATCTGGACTCTCCCCTATACGCTCAGAGGACTCCTCTTGTCAACTCAGAGAAAGGCTGTGCATGCACACTTAGGACCACCACAGGGATGTTCAGTCTAAACTGACCCTGCTGTGTCCTCCTCCACTTGCGTCTCACTGGGAGCTTTGTCCTGCCCACCCTTTCCCATCCCGGCTGGAGAGCTTGGTGCTTGCTCCCTTTGCCCTCCGTGGGAGAAACCTGGATTCTTCTCGAGGGTTGTCCAAGGCCTGAGCAGGTCTCCCATTCTGTGCTGCCTCTGCTCGTGCTGGTCTCTGTGCTGACTGCAGCAGAAGACACAGGACAAGGTGCCTCACTTACTGGGTTGTGTGATGCAATACCCCACTGGAGATGGACTCTGCACTGTGTGCTCCTAAGATAATGCTCTGAGTAGGTCCCAGCACAATTTTGGATGTCACATATGTGAATGAGTAACTAAAAATACCAATATATTCAAATGTGAGATAATTTCAAATGGCATATCCAACCAGTATTCTAAAATCTGAAGCCAATATTGCTGAAAGATACACGTTTGACATCAGGAGAGAAGGGACTGGAATCTGCTGCCTGAACTCCCACAGAGCACAGAGAAAGCAAAAAACACTTCAAAATATCTTTCCAAAGAGAATCTTACCTATAGATGAAACTCCTTATTTTCCAAGGCTTGTCTGGAAGCACAGACATGCTGAGTGTTGTTTTCAATGTGCGAATTACATTTAATTTCCAGTTTAATTTAAAAATATACATATTTTGCTGAAGGAAACAGACGCAAAATGTTAAGGACCTCACCACCACCTGGATGCATAGTTGAACAAGTATGGACATGTACCTTCCACACAAGCAGATTCATATGCTACCCCACATAGCTCACCAACGTAGGCATAGGCACACAGAAGTTAACATGGACTCACCACACTTCTGAACAGATGCTTGTCGCAAGCTGATGCGCAAGAGGAGAGTACTTACATATACAGGGACTTGTGCATGGTTGCACCTTTGTCATCTTCATCATTTGCGGGGACAAGAGCTTTCTTGATGCCAGGCTGCTAGGTTGTATTGCTTTTGAATACCCGACATCATTAGTGATGGTAGGTACAGTGCAAGGCACGGTGCTCCATGTACCTGCTGGCATTGTCACCAGGGTCCGGCCCAGGATGACACCGCAGGGTGCACTGCCACAGGGAGATCTGCAGAGTCCAGCACCTCCTTGTGTAGGAACCTCTGGAACAACTGCCAGTGATGGGAAACGTGGTCCTGCAGCCCTAATGCAACACTGTTGTGGACACCTCACTTCCCAAAGATTGCACAGAGCATTTAGGCACCTCAGAGGAGTATTGAGGAACCTAAGTGATGTGGTATCTGAAGTTAGGATGCCCAGACCTTGCATTTGGGGGTCTCCTGTGAGTTGTTGACAACGAACATGTCAACATCCCCTGGGGCAGACAGCTCTGGAGTAACTGTGTGCCTTGTCTGCACACATCCACACTGAGGAAGAGGAGCAGGA
>NW_009630798.1:580-1072 GCF_000690535.1 Cariama cristata | reverse complement strand
CTTCAGCAGGAGGGGCTGAGCTCACATTTCACACCAGATAAGATTGTGCTCATTAGAAGCTGCCAGAGTGGCTGGTATGCCCTCTGTTCACACCCCTGCTTACTCCCCGATAACAAGCCTTTGCCCTTTGTCTCTCCCCTTCATTTTCACTGGAAAAAGCATGTCACTGTTCTTCCTTCCTTGCCCAACAAAGTTTTTGAGAGCTTCTGCTCTCCTTAGCCCCATTGCACCTTCCCTGAAGCATTGCTGACGTTTGGGCTCAGATCTGGACAGCAGATGTCCATCTGAGCGTTCCCTGCTGGGCTCTCAGTCCCAGGTGATTCAGGTTACTCAACCCTTTTCTCATACCTTCTGAGAGAAATGGAGGTCAGTTCTGTGGCAAAAAAATCAAAGAATCATAGAATCGTTTGGTTGGAAGCGACATTAAAGGCCATCTCATTCCAACCCCCCTGCCAGGGGCAGGGACACCTTCCACCAGACCCGGTTGTTTAA
>NW_009630798.1:0-234 GCF_000690535.1 Cariama cristata | reverse complement strand
GAGGTGCTCCAGCCCTTGGATCATCTTCGTGGCCTCCTCTGGACTCACTCCAACAGGTCCATGTCCTCCTTGTGCTGAGGACCCCAGAGCTGAAGGCAGTACTGCAGGGGGGTCTCACCAGAGCAGAGCAGAGGGTCAGAATCCCCTCCCTCGACCTGCTGGTCACTGGGCTGCCAGCGCACATTGCTGGGTCATAGTGAGCTTGTCATCAACCAACACCCCCAAATCCTTCTC
>NW_009630797.1:11978-17548 GCF_000690535.1 Cariama cristata | reverse complement strand
TGGTCGTGAGAAGAGTCCGTGAATTCCGCATCAGCAGATGGTGGAGCAAAGGTCATTATAACACAGGATTATATGAATGTACAATAAAAGAACACTGTTACAACCTATAGTAAATATATATAACTGTAATAAATGAGCAAGTTACCATCTGTCTGTCTTGTTTTATTATACCAGCAAACCTATGCTACCACTGTCCGGTTTGCTAAAATCAGCAAATCAGAAACCACTTCAAAGTACAATGTATGAAATATTTTCGTTCAGCATGCTAGCTAGATCAGAACTAGGATCTGTTTTACACACATAAGGTAAATAAAGTCTAGTGCTAAGCTTCAGAGTAAATTATTGCAATTATTCATCTGGTATAGGTCTGCAGGCCCACATACAAAATTAGCAGCTCATAATTAACACTGAAGTGAGTCAAGACAGACAGCTATTGATGCTAGGAAAATGGGATTTTATTCTTGATTTCTAGAAATTATTATTGAACCAAAAATGACACAATGTAACATGCAAAGCTGTGTTTTGAGAGTATTTTCCTCAGATGATAGATAGAAATGTCAAGAGGGAAGCTGCCTGGATGAGAAATGACAGGCAAGAGCAGACCAATTATCATCTGCCTTGTGTAGAGAAAGACTTGGAGCTTAACTTTAAGGTTTACTGTAAAAGTTAAGAACTCTGTTATTTAAGGAGATTGACCAAATTGAAGAATGAGAGGGAATTTCTTCATGAATGAAGAACAACAGATTGTACTTTTTTTAAAAAAAAAAAAATTATTCAACAACGGAAACTATCCAAAACTGGGGAAAAAAAAAAAAAAAAACAAAAAAACAAAAAACAAAAAACAACAAACCCACACACCAAAGCTTGCGCCCTCCACTATCATTTTTGCTGAGAAAAATGTATGAAGAAATTGTCCATTTAGAAGCCAAGCAAGAAGTAATACAAGTAGCAGTGGACATCACATAGTGTTACTGGTCATTGGTCAAAATTGCAGATGAATTCCTATCATTACAAGGCAGATACTTTTGAACAAATGAATAGTGACAAGAATTCAAATTCCACCAAAATGCATAAAACATTACTTTAAACAAATGCTGGGTTTTAATTAATCTGGTAGAAATCATAACACAAGTCTAACACCCAGCCATATTTACTAAGATACTCTGTTTGGGCACCTCTTTCTGCCCAATCTGATCAACATGCAGCCATGAAGAACTGTCGTGTGGGCAAGGGCATCAGGAGGTGATCTCATCTGTCATGGCGAAGTCCTGACTGCGGCATGCACCCTCTCATCCAGGGAGATGTATAGTAGTAACTCTTTTACGCTTCATTCTTAACAAGTTCTGTTGAGGTGCGAGCCAAAACATACTCCAAACCCCGCCTGTGACACAAACTGCACAATGAAGCAGGGCATTACCCTTACCTTCACTGACACTGCAGCTAAGTGAAAGAAAGCCAAGGAGGCATGAAGCCACCTCTCCTCATTTCAGGCTGTCTAGGAGGCAGACTTTCCCTTACGGTCACTCTGATTTATGCTGGCTGAAATAATCCCTTCAAGGCTGTATTCCACTCCATACCAAACCCTTTTCCTGCCTTGGAAGCCCCTCTGAGTGTTTAACATACAGCCAACATCATTTAACAGGTATGCCTGTTAAAAAGTATTTAGGTATAGTTCAGTGCATGTTGTAGCCCACCAAGTTTGACCTAGTGTATGTTATTCATGTCAGAGCATTGTATGCACACAATATGCTGCACACCAGGGATGTATATGATCTACTTGTCTGATTTCAGGATTTCTGGGAATCATCATAGTTGTCTTTCCAGGAACCAGAATGTTTCTTGGGTTTCATTTTCCTTCACAAAACACTGGTTTTCCCCTTATGGTCCCAAAGAGGGAAATAAATACCTTTCAGAGACAAATGCTGTGGTAGCTGAGCGAGGTCCCGGATGGCTCTGGAGATACTAAGGGACGGCAGACGCCCCCAGTTTGTCCTTAAAGATTTATGCCAGCCAAAAGAACAATGCGCTCTAGCTCAGTAAAGGCTTGATGGATGATAAGGATGGTGTTTTGAACAGCAGCACGGGAAATAAGGCAAGGCCTGTGACATCAAAGCAATGAACCCTAGTGCTTAAGCTCATAGACAAAATGAGGTCCTTCCCAGTAATGTTGTTACCCATGGAGTTTTACTGCTCCCTGTTATTTTAGTAACAACTAATTTCTCATATTAAAAGCCATGAAATCCTTCTCTTACTCTGTATGTCCCAAGAGAAAAATACCTAGCAGTGGAACAGTAGAACTCGAGTGTGCATTTGACTGACTGAAGACACGCTGGTGCTGTGGAAGTAGCTTCTGATGTCAGCTAGGTAAAAGCTGTTGATATGACTCTGGAATTTGTACCCTAACAAAACACTTCTTAGGCTGTGAACATGAACCTAAAATACTGAAATTAAACTGATTTGTGCTGTCACAAAGTATGCCTGTTAACACTAGTGCAAGTCTATGAGTAGCGGATTGGAGTACTTCTGGAAGAAATTTACAAGTTTACTTGGAAAAACTGCTATTAAATATCTCTCAAGTGCAGGTGCATAGCCTGGTGATGATCTTTCCATTACCAGTTCAAAGCCATTTTTTATAATGTAAGCAAAATGGTGCAGAAACAAAGAAAACTAAAATGTGGAATTTGATGTTAATACACAACAGAGAAAGCAATAAATTAAACTGCAACCAGATGGAATGAAAATTGTGTTTGCTGTCTGGCGTGCCCCTTGTCTGTGTTTCCTGGCACCTCTCCTTGCCTGTGTTGCACTGGTTGAAGCAGAGGGTCATGTGTATTGGTCTCTGCCCATGCCAAGGCAGAAGGTGTCCGGTTCACAGGATTGCCAAACCCCATGCAGCCATGTACAGCCCTTGCACGAACAACCATAGCTCTGGGACTCGGTGAGATCCACTGCAGATACACTCAATGACTATACAGTTCTCCTTCAAGTCCCTCCTCCCTGAAGTTAAGGCTTTTTAACATTTTATTACTCTCTAGCGTTCCTAGTAAAACAACTGTGGTTGCCAAGGAGTGGACCAAAGATGGGACTAGGTTCACTTGTTTTCCTGAAAGAGCCTCTCCTGCTGCCGTTAGCAGAGGCGGACTGGTCAGTCATGTGGGCCCTTGGTCTCCCCAAGAAGGCTGTCTCTTAGTGTTTTAATTTCTGTTGCCAATTCCCTTTCAAAGCTGCTGAATCCACCTCCTGTATTCCTCACTCAGTATTCTCAAACACATTGTCTATCATTTGTTCTTATTTTCCGAGCAGCTGGATGGTTCACTTGTTCAGCCTTCTGAATGGCATAGCTACCTATTCTTATTTGGAAGGGGCCGTCACTGAAATGGAAAAAAAAAAAAAGAGTATTTATCTGGTTTGATGTAAAGCACGGGAGAAAAGCCCCGTACTTCATTGTCTTCATCAACATAAGATCACAGCCTCTAACTTAACATTGTTAGTGTACCTCTTTCTCCCATTTGTGAGAAATCTAGCAAGTGGATAGCCTCAGCAGGATAAAAACGTTATCCACCTTTCTAAAATTACATTTCTTGTATCATGCAGCACGTATTACAAATTAAGGTTGATTCCTAACACATCATTGGATAAGGTTGATTACTAATACATCACCTTTTATTATCATGAGTCCTGTTTTCCAAACTTACTACCAAAATTATAAATGTAATGAATGCTTCAAAATGCAAGACAAAAATGTTATTTCAGTCAGTGATGCAGTTTTCATCAGGATATGCAAAAAAGATTTTTAGAAACCCAGTGGAAGAACATCATATCAATTATTTGACAAAGAAAATTCTCCTTGCCTGAAAAATATATGTAAGTGTCACCTGCCAAGATTGGAAAGAATCTGAAGGCATCCTGATAAAATGATGAAGTGAGCAAGGAGCAATTGACCACTCAATTGACAGTGAACTATTAATGAAAAGATTTTTCTTTACACCAGAGAAAGGACCTGCATTTAAAATAGACAGATTAGCACATGCTGAAATATCATCTCCATACTGGACTTTACAAAATTCTCTGTTAACTAACATACATTAATATATGACACTCATGCTTCTGTTTATCCAAAGACTTTTTTTCATTCTCATGAATTATATAGTCCAGAAATTTACCAGACCTTCAAAATTCAAATCAGCTGTTAAATTACTGAGATATTATCAAATCTAGTTTGTAATTTCTTTTTATTCAGACAGAGTTTAACTTGCAGCATGGCTGCATAAAATCATTGCATATATCAAGTAAGATGATCCTTTGAACAATGCTGGAATACTTTCTCAACCCTGACACAGCTGATGATTGCCACCGCAGAAATGAGTCCAAAAAAAGGATTTGTAGGGGTCCAGTTCTCCAAACTGCTGTCAGCAGAATTTCAGAATCAGTTATCTTGCAGTCTTTGTACTCTTTTTTTTCCCAATACTCACCTTGTAATTTCTTACTTCTTGTCTACAATTCCCAAATGCACTGACCCACTTGACGAAATTTACCCTGGCATAAGAGGCTGTAACTCCACTTTGTTCACTGAAGTTGTATTTACCTGTAACACAGTTACGCTGCACTGGAATATTTCACGCAGGGCAGCTGTAGAGGTTATCCAAACCACTTCCAGTCCTGAGCTTCAGTCATTGTACTTCAGTCACGTGCAGCGTTTTCACAGGTAAATAATACAGTAAGAGTCAAAGAAAGTCAGGAAGACAAGAAGATGAAGAGCAGACTGTCACTGAAATTGGAATGATTAACGCTGCAAAATAGCACGCTTTAGCTTCACCAGCTCATCAGTGCCAGCTCCCCTAACCTGTACACAGCACTGACGGCTTCTTAACATAACAGTGAAATCCATGGGCCAAATTCACCTCTGGTGTTCCTCTGCTGAAGTCGATGAAGGTATGTCAGAATTCATTTAGCCCAGCAATTACTCTCCATTATCAGGAGTAATGTGGGGCTGCAACACCTGATGAATGACAAACCCAGATAATAGAGGTGCGGTGGCGCATGGCTGAAAGCATCAGTGTGACCGTGTTTGGAGGTAACTAAGATCCAGTGTAGCCAGCACAGGCCCAGAACTGGAGATGAAATGACTTCTGCTGAACTTCTTGGGTGTCTTTGGACAGTGCTCCAAAATGCAACGGACCAAGCACAGGTTGCAGAGCTAGCGCAGAGCTAGAGTGTCCTCCCCGAGCAGAGAGCAGCACAGTGTGGAGGCGCAGGAATCGGGTGGCCTCTGGCCGGATTTACCAGCTCCGTTTCTGTGTCAGCCAAATAGGTCCACGCAGAATCAGAAAAGCGACTGCACCCCCATGCTCTTTGTAGCTGGAGGACAACGCTTAGACATTGTGGCTGGATCTGCACAGAGCTGATGTGGATTTACAGGGGAATTTAACGGATATATAGCTAAAATACAGCTTCTAAGAGTTTAGCTTACATATAGCTCTATACCAAAATGGGCCACATCTGGCACATCTTGTCCACAGGTAATTGAGAGTTAACTGGATATGATTCAAACTAAATCATGTTTAAGAGAC
>NW_009630797.1:0-11947 GCF_000690535.1 Cariama cristata | reverse complement strand
TTTCCCTAGGAATCATCATGAAAACAGCCAAATTCAAGAAGCAAAGCCAAAATAAGATGTAAATTTAAATTGTGGATCCCTAATGTACAATGTATACATATTGTATGTGATTTGTAATTTAGAGGCCAGAGAGGTAGTAATTTCATAAGTAACAATAGTGGAATGTACCCCCAAGCACCCATTCAAATGAGACCCACCCAGCAGAAGTGAACTGGAGTGCTGTGTTTTCCCAGCCCTCTTTCTTCTGTCTGCCATCCAGAAGGCTTACACAAATCCAGGTCACTTTCTATTTAATCCCCTTCATCCCAACACTTCCCACATTTTCCTGTCCTCTTACCGGTTCACAGACAAACAACATGGCTTTATGCATGGATGCATTTTGTTTATGTAAAAAACATTTTCGTGTATGTTTTCAATAGTACTTACAAATGTTGTCTGTCTGGTAAATGTGTTCCTTTTTTTAGGAAAGCATTTAGATGCATGTCCTGATTTGGCTAAAAGTAGCTAAAAGCACCCTGGGAGACGTCAGCTCTTCACAGGTATTCAGAAGTTGAGAAACAGCTGCTGTATCCTGTTTGATCAACCAGGGGATTACTGGTGGGCTGATGATGCAGGGTGGTGTCATCCATTTTCAGCTCATATCTGCTTCCATCTCTGCCACTACCTCTCTCTGTTACCTTTGGCAGGTTACTTGCTTATTGCTGTTATTTTCATCTAACTGCAGGATGAGGGTGAGGATGATAATGTAATAGGTGTTTTGAAGATTAACCAATAGTACTTAAGGCCCTTTCAGACACTCAAGTGGAAACATGGGTGTATAGAAAATCAAAGTATAATTATTATGAAAATGCACATTATTGTTTGGAGTAAAAGGTAACCGAAGGCAGGATGATGAGATAATCAGACCACTGGAACTGAAGGATTTTGAGACATAATATTAAATAAGTAAAAAGCAGAACACTTAATTGAGCTTAGGGAGGGTTTTTCCTAGCAAGCAATGTTCATTTCCTTCATGATTTTTTTTTCATGTTGGTATCTGAAACAAGATGTAAGATGTTGCAGTATGACTGGAAATAGGAAGTTGTAAAATAGCATTTTAAGGGCCCAATCCTGTAACCATATTCAGAGTCCCAGTGAATACAACATTAACAAGGTAAGTCCAGGTTTAGGTCCCTACTGTTTTAGTATTATCAGTTATATCATCAGATAAAGGTCTGCTGGGGACAATACGAGTTTATTATAATTGTGAGACTTTTTAAGAATTATGTAATCAAAAAGTACCTGAAGATTTGTCATATTTGGATTTATTAGAGATGAAAAGTCCGAACTAACCCACATTGCCCTCAAGTCCCCGGGCTGCTCCTAAGAAGCCAATGCTACTTCTGTAACTAATGTTCTTTAGAGAACATTTAGTACTTCATGAAATGGAGTATCTCCAACTGGATCCAGAAAAGGCTAAAGGGATGACATTTATAAAGCTCAGGTTGCCACAAATCAGATTTAACTGTAACTGTACTGCATATGATGTAAAGTCAGACATAAATGAGATGTAACACCAAGATATCATTTAACACACACATTACCCTGCATTTCATTTATTGAACTTTCTTTCATTTATCTGCTTGTTTGGATTACACAGTATCATGAACATTCCAGTAGCAGCACTCTAGCTGGGATTTCTATTTATAGCACACTCTTTTCATTGGATGCCCCTCTGCGTTAGTTTCAATGAGGGAGTAATTAGGCCCTTAAAGCAGAATTAAGATATCTTTAATAATTGACTTTAGATACAAAATTTACCCACTATTCTTTCAAAAGACAATGATTTTTTATAATTCTTTGGGACTGTGAAAGAGGATGCATTTCTAAATGTTCCTCTTTTACATTTTCTCCTGTTTTTCTTTTACGTATTTTGGGGCTAAACAGCCACCATCTCCACCAATCTCAGATTTCACACTTGCACATATTTAGCCATAAGGCAATTCTGAACTTTCAAAATTAAGCATACAGCTATTCCCTGTAGGACACAAGATTTCTTATGCATTCTAAATAATTTCTGTCTTGATAGCCAGGGGAAATACTTAGCTCTATATGATGCTTAACTAGACTGAGACTTAGCTGCTAAATTGGAGAGAGGTGGGTTTGATGGGTGGACTGTTAGATGGATATAGAACTGGCTGGATGGCTGCGTTCAAAGAGTTACAGTCAATGGCTCAATGTCCAAGTGGAAACTGGTGACAAGTGGTGTCCCTCAAGGGTCCATACCGGGACCAATACTATCGAGTATCTTCATCAGTGACATAGATGGTGGGATTGAGCGAACCCTTAGCAAGTTTGCAGCTGACACCAAGCTGTGTGGTGTGGTCAATAGCCTGGAGGGAAGAGATGCCATCCAGAGGGACCTGACAGGCTGGAGGAGTGCGCCCATGGGAGCCTCATGAAGTTCAACAAGGCCAAGTGCAAGGTCCTGCACATAGGTCGGGGCAATCCCCAGTATCAATACAGCCTGGGGGATGATGTGATTGAGAGCAGCCCTGCAGAGAAGGGCTCTGGGATGTTGGTGGACAGAGAATTGGATGTGGCCCAGCAATGTGCACTTGCAGCCCAGAAAGCCAACCGTATCCTGGGCTGCATCCAAAGCAGCGTGACCAGCAAGTCGAGGGAGGGGATTCTGCCCCTCTGCTCCACTCTGGTGAGACCCCCCCTACAGTACTGCCTTCAGCTCTGGGGTCCTCAGCACAAGAAGGACATGGACCTGTTGGAGTGAGTCCAGAGGAGGCCACGAAGATGATCTGAGGGCTGGTGCACCTCTGCTGCGAGGACAGGCTGAGAGAGTTGGGGTTGTTCAGCCTGGAGAAGAAAAGGCTCCGGGAGAACTTACTGCAGCATGTAAATATATAAAGGGGGCTTATAAGACAGATGGGGACAAACTGTTTAGTAGGGCCTGTTGCAACAGGGCAATGGGCAACGGTTTTAAACTGAAAGAGGGTAGATTTAGATTGGACATAAGGAAGACATTTCTTGCAATAAGGGTGGTGAGGCAGTGGCACAGGTTGCCCTGAGAAGCTGTGGATGGCCCATCATTGGGAGTGTTCAAGGCCAGGTTGGATGGGGCTTTGAGCAACCTGGTCTGGTAGGAGGTGTCCCTACCCATGGCAGGAGGTTGGAACAAGACAATCTTGAAGGTCCCTTCCAACCCAAACCATTCTGTGATTCTATGATTCTACAATTCTAAAGGAAATAAACAAACCCAAGAAATATTGAACAACCTTAATCCTGAGTACACTTGCCAGTGCAGCCCTTGCTGCAGCTCTCAGTATTGTAGCTGATGCTATTAGAAATATCAAGAGTGGCACTACAGGGAAGTATTTCTTCATCACCGTCTCCTGTCCAACATTAACTCAAACACCAGTTAAGAAAACTATGCACAGTAGTTTTCAGTATGTAATGTACGCAATTACAATAACTGCTTATCACCAAAGCCTAAGTGTGTGTGCTGTGGTGTGCCTGCTCAAGGTAGCGGGGTTCAGTACACCAGCTGCAGATGGTGGGGACAACATGGCAGAGGTTTAGAAAGGAAACCTGCATGTAGCGGGTTGAATGACATAGCTGCATATTTCTTTCCTCTGACTAGGTTGTTTTTTCAGTGTGGAAACTTTACTCCAAAATTACCTTTTTAGTGTGTGGGAATCAGATAGATAGCAATTTTGAGAATGTCTTGAGGGAGCAAGGTGATTTGAGTGATGAGACTCATAAGCCTTGTAATTACAGTAATTATGAGACCATACCTCTACAGGTAAGAACTCATAAGTAAAAACATTAGCATGACCATTTAAGAAGCTCAATAATTCATTCCAAGGCTTGTGGTTACAGTGCAATGCTTAACATAAACGTCATGACTCTGCTGGCACTTGGTCTTATCTCTGAAGCATGTATCCATCCTGTAAGTATAGATCCCTTTGTCCTGCACTATTTGCATGTCACCTTTTTAAGACCAGTCTATAGCATCTATAGCAACTAGTTATAGGCGGCCAAATCTTACTACGTGTTTTAGATATCATTTGCCCTGCAGCTTTATAAAGAAAGAGCCTGAAACACTGGAA
The DNA here is from genome assembly GCF_000690535.1 of Cariama cristata. NCBI lineage: Eukaryota > Metazoa > Chordata > Aves > Cariamiformes > Cariamidae > Cariama > Cariama cristata. Next base: position 7,844 of record NW_009630797.1, on the reverse strand, counting down.
CGTCCTGACTCAGACAGATTTTACTCAGAGAAATGCATGTTGGAAAAAGCATATACTCTGCCAAGGGAACTCTTCTGTCCTACACGTGCTTTACTCCAGCCCTGACCTGCTGCCTAATGGGATGGATGAGTAAGGAAAGTTTCGTAGTATGAGGGAATGCCTCCTTCCTAGTCCTTCTGTGCTCTTTTTTGTTTATTTACTCAGCACTTCAGTGCCAGGTGTGTCTTCTGTCACAGTGAGCTAATAACATCACAAACTTTTTGAATGGTACTGAGAGAAGCTTGTTAGAAAGAAGAAAGCCTCTCATCGAGTAGACATGCTGAGACAGAGAATATAAAAAACACAGGGTCATTAGATGGGATATTGTTAATATTCTTCAAAGTTTGTATCCATGAGCTACAAGAAGAAATGCCAGTCATAAAATGATGGTATCATATGGAAATTGCAGATGATCCTTGATCACAGCCATATATAATATTTCTTGAAGGTGTGTGCAAGACAAGTTTGTACAAATGTAATCTTGTTTAGTTTTTTATTTAGATTCATTTTGCTGAGTTTTACTGTCATTGGGGACTATCTGCATTGTTCATCATTTACATTTATGATGCTAACAAACATGTTTTATCATCCAGTGATTTTTCTATTTCAGTGTTACAGTTTTGTTTGGAATTTGAAGTATTCTAATCATACAAAGTTACTATTCCATACTAAAATCACTTTTAATATCAATCAGTTTCAGCTACAGCTGAAATCATATATTTACTTTAAATGTTATCAATGAGGAGTCAGGTATAACATTTGCAATCCAATTGAAACATGCTTTTTAAAAATAGAGTGGGCATAGGCTGAAACAAGAGAAGTTCTGGCTTAGATACCGGGAGAAAACCACCATAAGGACAGTCAGGGCTGTCTGGAGAGGTTTTCCAGTCTCCAGTCTCCAGCCCTGGAGGTTTTCAAGATCCAACTGAGAAAAGCCCTGAGCAACCTGATCTGATCTCGTAACTCGCCCTGCTTCGGGCAGAAGGTAGGAGAGGACTAGAGACCTCCTGAGGTCCCTTCCATCATGGATGACCCTACAAGCCTAGGAGTTATTCTGGTTATCTGAAATGGTTGTCCACAGTGTGTACGTCAGCACCCAGAGCAATGGGTATGTATTATGCTCCTGAACAACTACCAGTATATTCAGACATCTTAAAGACTTTTGTCACAGAGCTCAGTTTTACTGTGCAGTTGTTTATTATGCAATTAAAACAGAATTCCCTGTAAAAGCTGTAGTTTCCAATCAAATACGAAACCACAGTACCTGTCTTTCCAAAACCTGCCATATGAAGCAAAATCAGCCTCATAACCTTTGCATTATCTCTGTCTTCGTATTTGTGCTGATCTTGCATTAAAAGGTTGCAATAGCTACCTTCCAGATAAGGTAAGAACTTACTTTTTCATATAAACATGTTTTTAAGCATTTTCTCCCCTCTGGCCTTTTCAGCTTCTGTAAAACAACTCCTCCTAAAATTTTGCATCATTTCTCACTTCCAGATAAGTTTTTAAAGGAGATTTTGGTAAAATACATAAAATAAGATCCTGAATTGCACTATTTTGAAAACAAGCTGAAAATTCTTTTTGGTTTTATTTTGGCTGAACTTTTCTCTGGGATCTTTGCTTTGATTTTTGTTGTGTTGTCCTCATTAAGAAGAAGTTCCCTTTAGTATTTTAGGAAGACTACTGAGGGATTAAAATATATATACAGGCTCATTTCTTTGGGTAATTTTACATTTATTATTTCTTTGGTTTTATAAAACAGGGATTTATCCAGGACTTTAAGTGACCCTCCCACTAGTAAAGTGGCCCTCTGAAGAGCAACACCAGTATTAGCAATATTGTCAGCATTTATACATACTGTACACAAAAGAATATGTTAAAAGAATATTATTACATTTGCCAAGTCAAGTACACAAAAGTCACAAAATACACAATTAAGCTTTAATTTGTCCTCCTTACACATCAGCATTCTTGTATAGTAATTAGTGACTGAATTGTATAGTACATCCCTATCTTTTGGGGGCACAGAATAGATTATGTTATTTTAATGAGCAGCTATACATTTTTTATGCTTTTCCTCATTCTCTAATATGTTGTTGCAGATCTTATTTACTGTACTGAATTTAAACCCTGTTTGGAAGACTGAATTATTGCTTTTTGGGGCGTCTCATAAAGAAAGCATTCCACTTCATCAGAGGAATCTTCACAGTTCCTGTGAGGATGTTCCTCTGTGAAATGGGGCAGTACTCCCTATGACCATATGCTGTTTTACAGGAGAGAACTGTGGTGCACAGAAGAAAACCAGAGATAACCTGTTAATTTGGTATGCCTAGGACTTCATTTATTTTCAGAGCAGTTATGCATGCCAAGTACAGTCCCCTCTGATTTTGTTTGCAACCATGAGCCCTCACAACTTTCACAAATTAGGTCGCAGAGTCTCCAGTCAGAAAGGCAGACAAAGACAAAGGTGCAGACAATGACCACCTGTGATAAATTTGGTTAAATGACTTGCTTCATGTCACATGCCAATCCCTTGAGAGGACTCTGTCCTGTCGTGGGATTAACCAGAGTAGCATTCAACGGTTTTTATCATTAAAGCACCCTTTCTGTGTTAGCAATATCCTGACTCACCAACCAAATACCTTCTACCTTCCAGAACAAATGAGTAAGAGTCCTACAGAAAACATCCTCTCTTCTTACAAGCCATGGTTCATCTACAAGCAGGTCCACACTAGACAGTGACAAGGGGAGAGTGCCTGTGCAAAACACTATATGACCACCTAACTCCAATATATAAGCATGTTTATGTGTCTAAGTTGGATGTGGAACACTGGCCTGGAAAATTTCAGACAGAAGACTGGTGAAGTTACCACCAACTGAACACACTCACGTCAGCAGAAGATGTGAGTCTCAGCCACAGGAAGTTACTATCCATACCATACGACTTAAAATAAACTTTTAGTAACATAAATATTGATAAAATAGGTGGTCTTATTAATACTCAGGATTACCAGAAGAGATTAACTCGGTGTATTAGGCCTGGATCAGGGGGAAGTATAGAAGGGACAGAATATATTACAACACAAAGCTCAGAGAGCAAAGGCTAGAAGACATGCATACAAGCAAAGAGCAGGGATGGGAGACCAGGGGCACACAGCAGGCAGTTCTCACACAGGAGGGGTTTTGTCGTCACAGGAAGGGGTTGGGGTGAAACCCTCTCCATGGAAACAAAGATGAAGATGTTGGGTAAATTAGAGACAGAACCATCCTGTGACTGAATTGCAGCAGCTTCTTTGCAGTTCAAGCATCAGAGCTTTGCAATGAGCCCAGGAGAAGCGTGGTGCTATGACCTGAGCTGGTGGATAACCCGAACCCCAGAGATGGAGGGAGCAATCCCGTTGTCACTTTGGGAGCTGTTTTGTCATCCTCAACCTCTCTGAAGCACTCATCTCCTCTGGATTCCTGTAACCCATAAATGCATGAAGACTTTAGTAGCAGCATCTAACATCAGGAACTGCTTTCATGGTAGTGTCATTGCTCTTGCACAAATCCACAAGAAAAGTCTGAGCTAGTTGGGGGGAGGGGATCCTGGATCCCTCGGGAATCCCTCTCTTATTGCTGTCCCCCTCCATGTGCAAGAAAAAACTTCCTATCATATCAAGGGGACTTTCCCTTCTAGGAAAAGGAGCAGAAGTTCTAACTATTCCCTTTTCAAAAAAATCTTAAAGGAACTGATTTCCTCTTTTTTTCTTCTCTTTCTTTCTTCAGGCAGAAAAAAGTCACCCAAACATTCCCTTTCTCCAAATTCCTCACACACCCTGTTTTAAAAAACAGCAGCACTAGCTCTGCTGTGGTTTCACTTCTTCCTCCCTAACTCTCAGAAACGAGGCTGTGATTATTACAACCTGCTCAGCTCATTTTTTTAGAGGGAATACAACTTACACCGTATAACTGAGTAATCTGCTTCTTTAACACTGGGTACAGTCTTCTACGCTCATATCACTCCCTCCCAGTTTACAACATGTACATTTTTAGAATGCTTCCATAGATCTATGCAAGTCTGATGATGTTAAACTCATTTATTCTCCCCAGCCAAAAATACTAGTATCTAGACTTAACAGTGTAAAAATAACAGTAACCATTTCCCCCCGCAAAAGAGAAAACATGAAGGACAGACAAAACAGTCCACACAAATTATAGTGGTAACATAGAATAATTATAAATGCAAGCATGCTAGTCTGCCATAGCTACATAATCATACAATCAATGCACTTCCTAGTACCAGTCAGATCAACCAGTTTAATTCAGTTCATAAAAAAAATTCCTTTACTACATTAGCTAATCCCAGCAGGAGCGCACCTACAAACTACACTGATGTGCATTAATATACTTTGGAGAGAGACTTCTTTTTACATCTTTGCTACATACAACTACTGGCATACATCCTTTTACTACCACAGAACACTAAATTAAAGTTAAGGTTGAACGTAGTGGCAGCCAATGATAAATTCTTGCAAGGCTGTGGGGAACAGGTTAGCTCTCACGAGACTTTTGTAAACAGGATCTGGACATCATAAACTGTTGGTAAATTCTAGTAACAAAAACATTATATTAAACTTGCTTGTTAGCTGAACTTCCTGGCCTTGTATTATCAAACTCAGCTCTTAGATGACAGATTTAAACTTTCTCATTCTCATCATCAGTCAAAACGCTCTTAATTTTGGGACACATTTAATATGCAATCTGAGAGCATCACAGCACTCCTTCAAAAAATAAACAGGCAAAAGATTAAGAGTGCTTTTCAAGTGGCATGACATTTACCTCTGGTGCATTACAGAGTAACTCCCGCCGAAGTTTGTGGGAGCTGCATTAGCACACAGAAGTATATGAAAACAGTCATTCTGCACTACTCTAAACCAACCTTTTCCAGACTGCTCCAGGGGAGAGTCACGTTCACTCCTCCTTAACTGAAGAATGGTTCCTCCTATGCTACATTGCTGTTGATTAGCATGGGCTAGTACTTACTGCAGGAGACTCGTGCTCTTGGCAACAGAGTCCTTGTTCATATTGCATCACGCTGATCCCTTCCTCCTGCAAAGGGCAATTCTGCACTCCCTGAAGTCACCGCAGAGGTCACCCACATCAGACCTTCAACTAACACGTTCTCCTTCTCCTCATCAACTATGTGTGGACTGTAACCCTTTTTATCAGCAGGGAAGAAACTCTCTCAAGACCAATCTGACAGTTCTCAGTCATATCGTATATCCGAGCAACAGAGGTGCACAGAGGCTCTCAAATTGCTCAACACTTGCATGAAGCTTTGGCTCCTCATGACTGATCAGAGGAACCAAGTACTCCCAAAGTGTCACCCTAGCTCAACAGTAGTCAAGCCAGGATTCAGAATAAAATTTTCTGACATATGTTACATAACTAAATGTTTTAAATAGTCAGAAAACTTACTTGACAGGAGCTGCATCTTGATACTTCCAGTATTTACCTCCTCTCTGTCTTCTGTTAGATTTACTGCAAACAGAAATTAAGATTAATATTACTGTTAACTTGTGGAGCTAAAAGAAATGAAAGCAGATAAAGTGGATGAAGGAAGAACAGGACAAGCTGGATGTTTGTTAGTTTTATGCATTATCATGAATATAGTAGTAAGCCTCTGCCCAGACAATAATAGTTAATGAGGTAGTGAGCAAAAAAGGTTTTCCTTACATAAGGCCTGTCAGATACAGGATTGTGCAGTCACTGTTGGCGTCCTTTACTCTCTAGTTCAGACCTGTATCATTAGTAGGATACAAATACAGATTTCGGTTTCCTACTGAGTTCATTTGCTCACTGTATTCACATTTTAGAGTTCCACTGAAATGTTAAATCCACACTTCAGATGTTTGTTTTCTTATTGTATGTATTAGTGAATCAAGGCACATGCTAAATAGACACTTGGTGCATTATTTAAGTAATTTCTTAATACACAGTAAGCAAAAACATTTTTTAAGTTCTGCCATAAGAACAAAAGATTTAAGATTTTGTCCACACGGGTAACTTAAATACTCTGCCATGATTCACAATTAGAAGATTGGTACCAATAAAAAAACTGCTGCCCAAATCTAAAGTAATTCAAGAGATAATAACTGTAAGTTATCAATTTTTTTTTCAGCATTTGTTCCTTCTAGGCTTAGAAATTTCTGTAATAGTTAGACAACACAATGCAGTTTTTTTCAGGAAAAAAGTACACATTGTGTATGTATTATAATTTAATCCACTAGCAACTGTTTATCCAGACCTCATTAATCTCGTTTTTACCACCTTCATTTTCAAACCTAAGCATTATACACATTTTAGCTAAACACAAAATTAACACACTCTCTACGTATCATATCTTTGTTAGCCCTACCGCTAAACATGTAAAAACATGACAGACATTATAAAACAGCCAGAGATTCCAACTTCAGGCAAGGTATTCTTGGGTTAAAACTGGCATCAACACTAACATAAAATTACTCTTGCACAAAACATCTTAGAGATGGTTATCAACTCCAGGGAAGAAGAACAAAAAGTTAGCATGAAAACTTTAGAAAAACATGAATTTCATCTGCATGGGCCATGGAAGAGTTTGTTTTTCCAATTGTTTTCTCTCCTTTTATTATTTCTGTTTATTTCTATTACCATAATATTTTTAGAAAACTGATCCTGTACACATGAGATCTCTGGGAGTTTTGTCACCGACTTCAGTGGAAGCAGTTGTAGGGTTCTGCAAAGATGCTTTATGTTTACGGATTTTGATTATTACTAATCTGCCCAGATATCATACTACCCTCTTCATGAACAGTAAATACTGCATTTGGATTAAAAATATGCCCAAGATGCACTGACGTTAGAAGGCAGTCAAAATAAAAGTAATTTTTGTGTAAAATATGGAACAAACTACAGCTCAAATTAGATTTAGAAAAAAGCCTTTAGCTAATTTCAGAAGTTTTGGACACTACCTAGTAACCACCAGCTAACATGCAAGGAAAATAAATTGTATCTACTGTTTTGAGGACTCTTTTAAAACATTAGTCAATTTTTTACCATGCAGCCAATTCTCATGTTTTACCTCAACTGCAACTGAGTTAGGAGTTTAGGATTTAGCCTCCACTGAATATACAGTGGTTGCACTCTAAAGAGATTAAACCATTTTCTTCCAGTTACTTTCATTTCATTTGTGTATTAAATCATTATACCAGCTAACTGTGGACTGTGACAGAGCACAAACTCTTTCTGTTTATCGTAGCTGTATCTGCTGCCCCACTGTATTTTTTTTTTTGTGCAGAACAATGCTGCACCAGATTTATCTTTACCGTCATGCAATACACTGTCTACACCCACCTTATTATTAAATATACATAAAACAAACCCTGCAGGACATGGCAATATATATTACTGGGTGTTTGTTGTAAGAAGAGTTAAAAAGTTACTGCATGGCAATACTAAACATGGAATTGAGTATCAAAATATACTCCAATCATTCCAGATACTATTTCAACATTTAAACAGTGTTTTTAATGGAAATACTAAATAAATGAAAAAAGAAAAGGTGTGCACTGAAATGCTAACTATTGACAAGAACAAGAAAATCGTGATTACTGTGTTCTGGTGAATCTTGTGTGAATTTGCTCTCAACTGGAACCGATGACCAGCTTCTCTTAACACTGTTATAGACAGAGGTATTTTATAAACACAGTTTGTTAGACTGAAGTTAGGCTGTAATGGGAGTATACAAGCTAAGAGTACAGAATCACAGAATCATAGAATCATTA
>NW_009630796.1:0-6778 GCF_000690535.1 Cariama cristata | reverse complement strand
AAGGGCAGCCCCAGGATTTTCCCCATCTTAGAAAGTTTTTTTTTTATTTTGCAAAAATACATATTTTAAAATTTTTATATTCTTCTACTGGTTTTATTTAATTTCTGCAGCAGAGGGGGAAAATACAACACACGGGTTGGCTTTAAAAACAACCAGGACAAGAGGTCAACATCGGTTTTTTAAATTAATCTCTAAATAGGAGCTCAACAGGGGTTTAAATTAACCCCTAATGCAGAGAGGGATCCAGTTTCGAGGGATCCAGTTTCAAGAAATCCAGTTTATAAATTGTTTTTCCCCTTCAAGTTCCCAGGCCAGCAGTGGAGGGATGGCAATGCTCAGGCTCTTCCCTGGGCAGCATCCGTGCATCCAGCTGGGCTATATAGGGACAGAGGGGCTGGTCGGTGTCATTATCCCAAAGTTTCCCTGTGTTTTTGGAGCGCAGTGCTTAATAACACCCCTATAACCCTCCCCAGTGTAGGGACAGTCTGCAGGATTCCTGGAGTTCACTGCATTTCTGGAGAGAACAGAATGGCAACATTACAAAGGAAAAATTCATTTTTTTCTGCCTGGATAACCAAAACCAAAATACCATGTTCTATTGTCGATTTTATTTCTGCTAATCAGTGTTTAAAACTAAAAAAAGCTCACTTCACGCCCTTCCCACATCCACCGGGAATGCAGTCAGGCCTGGTGCGACTCTTCCCGGTTCAGGCTGACAGTAGGGAGGACAGTTTTAAGCAGTAGGAAACATATTGACACGTGGCTAAGCCGGGACTAGTTTCTGGTTCTCTTCTCATCTGCACCCAGATCAGTCCCTGGGCGTTGATGCAATTACGCCCAAAGGGGCAATTTCCAAGCCGCAGTCAAGGTGGAGCTTCTTGGCAAGACCCAGTCTCTCACTGCCAAAGCGTAAATGAGGATGGTGCCACTTCCCTTCGTTGGAGGGATGGTCCAAGGGCAAACCGGGACCAGGAAGGGACTGAACAGACACCCTTGTCCGAACCTTCCCCTTCCTTTCTCTCCAGGACAGAGCAGGCACATCTGCACCCCGGACTCCCATGCAGCCGGGCCGCAAACCTCAGGGACAGTTCATGCTACTGTCCCCGGCCCTGCAGGTCCCCCCCAAAAGCCCCAGAGGCTAACTGGTTTTCTTCACGCCAGACATGCTCTGCTCAGGCGGCAGGACCGTCTCAATCTGAAACGACACAAACTGGCCCTTCTTCAGCTTCTTCAGGGAGCTGGCAGCGTTGCTCCCAAACACACTGTCTTCCACTTTGAAGGCAAGAGAGGGCAGGCCCCGACTTTTCCTTTTCACAGTCTTCCGCTCCCGCTTGTAGGCTGTGGTCATGTTGGCGATCACCTGTAAAGCAGAATGCTTGGGTTGGGCCTTGAGACACCGCTTAAAAAAAAAATAAATCAACTCAACTCTGTCTCATGCAAGCTCGGTGAGTGAGAGTCGGCGCTGCAGCCTGCAGAGCTCAGCCTGGCAAGCCAAGGCTGTGGCAGCAAGCGCCAGCACAGCTGGTTGCACCCGGGGGCAAGGCAGGGACTAAGCAAGGTCTTTCCAGCCACCTTCTCACCAGCATCAAGCTACCAGGAGACCTCACGTTAAGAAATTGTGATTTCATGGCCATGCTCAGAGGACCCACTTGTTTCTCTGTCAGTAGAGGGCAGAAGGGGATTTAGGCTGGAGTAACACAGAGCCCAGGGAAGGTTTTATCACCTCCTGTCAGTAACAGCCCCAATCCTGGCCTGTCTGCAGGCCAGCATCAGTGACTTAGACACCAGAAGTGCCCTTACGGACAGGACAGGATGTTTCGGCGTGACCCAGAAAGAACTCTCGCTGCCTCGTGCCACAGCGCACATCTCCATCTCACAAAAGGGGAGCCGAGCTAGTGAGCCTGAGCTGCCAAAGGGACCAGCTGGGAACAGATCCCATGTGTTCAGCTCCCAGGCCTCCTCCCTCCTGTCCCGTTTTACTACTGCAATTCTCTGGCAAGAAGAATCACAGCCCAGGTGGGATCAGAGAGGACCACAAAACCCTGTCTGAGTGTAAGAAATGACTGAGCAAACAAAGCACTTGAGCCTTGTCTATTATTCTTTGGCACACAGATCGCCAAGCACTCTACAGGGGACACCGAGGTAATTTTTCAAGTCAGGAAACCAAGAAACAGAGAGACAAAATGAGTTGCCCAAGGTCATGCAGCACGTTAGAGACAGCCCAGAAATGAATGCTGGTCTTGCTCCCCGAACCCAACTCTCTGCCCACTGGGCCACTAGTCTTCATGGCAGCCCCAACCTCCCCAGTTTCTCTCCTCCCATTTTGGGACAGGGTAACTTTTAACCTTCTTAATTACACAGCATGTCCCTAAAGGCTCTTTGTCCCTGCCTAAGGATGGACTGCCTTGGCTGATCTGAGATGCAGATTACAAGGCAGAGTGCTGCGCAGGCTGGGACACAGCTCTCATCAGCCTTGATGGGGTAAGCCAGTCCCTCGTATTTCATCACCCAGCTCTGAGCAGCAACATCACCAGCTCCCTTGCTGCACCAAATGGTGCCAACTCAAGAGGGTCCGGCTCTGCTCCTGCTGCCCTTGGCACGCATCGAGGTGCCACCGGCCACCTATCCTCTCAGGCCAGGCCTGTGGAGTCTCAAGCAGTGCTTAACTGGCTTCTGCCTCACTCCTTCCCAGCTGGATGCATGGCCTCCCTGCCACGCTCAAGCCTGTCAGCTACCTGCTATGCTCAGTGACAGGAGAGAGCCCGCAGGCAAAGAACTCCTGTGAGATGGCGTTTCTGGGCAGATCGGGCCAGGGGCTCTCTCTGAGCACCTGAGCAGGCACATGCTGTAGCATGATTCTTGTATGGGCAAATCCCTTCTGTGCAGCTCTTGCACAGCCTGGTGGAAGGGACCCTGTGGAGGCTTAGCTGCAAAATGATTTCAAGGCACCGCAACACTTACAATTTCTTTCACCACGTTCTGCTGCTCCTGAACTGCGGCTGTGAATGGTGGGAGGCTGTCTGCCTTGCCAGAGCTAGCCCCCTGCTCTTTAGAGTCCTTGACAAAATCCACCTGCAAGGTACAGATATTCGGGCATTACTCTCTAGTCGCGCCAGTGGAAAACCTCCTACAAGACTCTCCTTTGTCGAGAAGTTACCTCGGACGACAGGCACACGTATCTGTTGAACATGAGGAAGAAGGGAGTGTACTTTGTGACCGAGTTGACTGAGGTGCGGAAATTGAAGAGCACGGGGTCGAGGTGGGCATCCCATTCACTGGGCTTCTCATTTACCACATTGCAGATGGAGGACTTGAGCACCTCGGCGCTGCGGTCATCCAGGCCTGCGCAGTCTGCAGGGTCTGCGGGGGTGAGGATCTGTGAGATGTTCCAGCGTTCACATAAATGCCGGCTGACCTGCAAAGGCGGGGGTCATGCCCATGGGAGAACAAGGCAGGTTTGCACCACAGCAGCTAGCAGTCTCCACAGCATGAGATGGCACTGCTCCCATACCAGGAGATGCTGCTTAGCAGAAAAAGCTCCCCAGAAAAGTTAGAGCCTGAAAAAATGTTTTGCAATGACTGTTCCTGTGCTTGAGGCTTTCCACAGCACTGGGAAGCTGAGTTAATCCCAGGATAGGGCAGGAATCTCATGGACATGATCTCACAGGACCTTTCCTTCTGAGCAGAGAGGCTGCACTGTGGCCAGAGGACTTGCACCTCAGAACCACAACCTTAAATCCCCGACAGGGTGAAAGCACTGGCAAATCATCTACCAGTCACAATGTGGCTGGGGCAAGGAGAAGGCAGCATCAGCTCCATGCCCCCACTATGTGGCACACTGCAACTCTGCCTTCGGGACCTGCTGCCCAAAAAAACCTGCTGAAGGTCATGTTGCTTTTCCCTGAACCACCCAGCACCTGACCTACCTCCTCACAGAAGTCCCAGCTCTGACTGGCATAAATGTTCTTGGACGCTCCAAACCTGAAGAAGAGGACACACAACTGATTTTAGTCCATGAGCTGCAGGGCAGAGCCAGAGGAGTTGAATCTTCACGGGTGGTAATGGGATACAAAAGGGACAGAGACCCTCCAGTGGAGCTGGTGATAAAAAGGCTGGCATAACCTCACCTCCCCAAGAGCACAGAGAGGTCTGCTGGCTCCATCTGTTCCAAAACAGCCAAGCCTCTTTGCCTTTGAATGATAAGGCAGCAGGAGAAACAAGCAAAGTTTCTAGCTCTGAATGCAAATCTCTACTGCCCACATGCATTTTCCACAAGGACAATGTCATGTGGTGACATGCACCACGTGAGCGCAAAATAAACGCTTTCTAGGAGGGATCAGGGAATGGTTTAAAACTTCTGCAGAGAACTGGGGCACCAGCTCTCTAGGCCTCGGGGGTATTTGGAAAACTACTTCTGCCTCTTTCTCCGCTCCCCTGATAACAAGAGGATAACAGGCTCTCCCCAAGTACTTTGAAAAGGGCAACCGAGAGGCACTGCATGGTTTCTCCTGTAGAAGGGACAATTCCTGCTCTCACGTGGAATCATCTTGTGGACATTGAGTATTTTTGCAATACACATCCCAGCACGCCCCATCACTGCAGAGGTGCAGTGTAACCGACAACAGAGGGGCCCACCTGTAAAAAATTGTAGCTAGGGCTTTAGCCACTGATAAGGGATCTTTCTTCTGCAGAGGAGCAGCCTCAACCCACTTAGTGAAGTAGTCGGTCACAAGAAGGACATGTGTATTGGTCTGGCTCGTCTCAGGAAAAGGTCCTGCATAAAAAAGCATCACGAAAAAAAAAAAATCAATGTGATGCCATAATATCACCCAAATGAGGAAAGTTGAAAACCCAGCCCAGCAAAACAAGCACTGTAAAAATGACCACAGCTCTCTTCTGCAATGTCATTTGGCCAGTACATTTCTGTGACCTTTGTCAGCAAAAATACACCCATCACAGTCTCAATTCTGGGAAGTAACGCACGCCCACAATTCCCATTGTGCGTAGGGAGGGAGCTGAGCCAGTCACACAGATCAGGTCGCACCTTGGTAGGCTGCTGTGGCCTCCTTGGCACCTCCTCACGCAGACGCAGGCAGCTTTCACTCATACGCGTGTGGCGGTAAGTCTACCACGCTTCCTGACGGCTGGCGTGGAAGCCTTGAAAAGCCCGTCTGTCAGCTGCAAACACTCACCATGAATGTCTAATCCCAGCACTTCCCAGGGTGATTCCACTTTGACAGGCCTTGCTTTCCGTGACACATTCTTGTTGTGCTCTGCGTTCTGGCACGTTTCACACATTTTGATCTGGAAAGGGAAAAGACATACCAAAGGACTTTAAAACATGCTGACAAATTCTGTCAGGTACAGACTGGACAGGTTATAAAGAGATCAGATGGACAGCACCTCTGAGCAGTTTTCTTCTACCCAATAAAAATAGCAAGGCCCAAGAAAAAGAGGACAAAGCACAACAGGCCAACACAGCTCACTTTTCACAAAACTTATCTGACAGTCTTCTCTGGCACAAGACCCAATTTTCTCAGTGTGATATTTCTAAGATATTTCTCACCCTGTTTTGAAGCAAATATTTATTGTACTTTAAACCTCTACTGCCAGCTAGAAAAATCATCAGCCCTAGGATGCTGGAGGAGCATGGGCTGCTCGGACCATGCAACGCAACCACACTTCTTCAAACCACACTGTTGCAGAGCCCTGCTGCAGGGAACTTTCAGCAATAAAACAGCTGAGGCAAAGCAGACAAGGAGAGCCAGCGGAAACACTGAGCTCCTCCTAAACAATAGTTTAGGGAACTGGGCAGCTCTGGTAGGAATCCAGACTGCTCAAAGCTAGACTCAGCAACACTCGTCTGAACAATCCCACATTCCCACACTGGCCCAAACTGCCCTGGACGAGGAGGCCTACCTGCGCAGGTTTCCTGACGCTTGGGGGAAAGACATCCAATCTATCCAGCTGCCTCGGGATGTTCCAACATTTTCACCTGCAGAGTTACTTAGTGCGTGGCTTCAAAGCAACAGGCACTAAAAAACGACATCATCCCTGCATCAGGGCTCTTCTAGCTGCTCACTTGGGACTGCTGCCTGAACGTCCTGGGAGATACCAGTGTCACTGACACAGTCAATGCTCTCAACTTACCCAGTCCACAACATCCTTCACAATCCCCAGCCAGTAGTACCGGCTCTGAATCCGGTGCACGGTCTTTTTCTGGCCCAGATGGTTCCCGATTTCGGTGAAATGGCTTTCCAGAAAGACTTGCCGCCTCCGTTCAGGATCCACAATCACCTCACGTTTTTCCTCCTTCTTGGGTCCCACATAGTAGAGGCAGCCGCCTGCAGAGGCAAGAGGTTTATCTAAACCAACACACTCTCACAGCCATTTGAGCCACTCAGTCCCACCGAAAGGGTCATTTTCTACAGTGGGAAAAACAGGTGAGACACAACTCGCCTGGGGCGGGGCTGTTACCTTGGAAGCTTCTGTAATGGCTCCGGAGAAGCTGCCAAACTGGAATGACCCCCAAATAAGCCCAGGGACCTCTTTTCTCCACCCAGGACTGAACACAATCCTCTGCTATGATAAAGCCACCTTGGTCTCCACAGGCCAGCTATGGCCTACCCCGTGGTGTACTGGTGCTACCCCAGGTTGCCGCAATCCTCGCTCTGCGCCCCAGAAGCGATGCCAAGGCACAGAGATGGCACAGGAGAGGCAGCAGGTACCAGCAATGGTGCATGCCACAGCTCCCTCTCTGCAGAGAGCAAAGAAACCA
>NW_009630795.1:83579-103077 GCF_000690535.1 Cariama cristata | reverse complement strand
GGCTCAGTTTTGGGACTGGTGCTGTTTAAGATCTTTATGGATGATCTGGATGAGGAGGTCGAGTGTACCCTCAGTAAATTTGCAGATGACACCAAGTTAGGTGGGAGTGGTGATCTGCTTGAGAGTAGGAAGGCTCTGCAGAGAGACCTGGACAGGCTGGATAGATGGGCCGAGGCCAACTGTACGAGGTTCAACAAGGCCGAGTGCTGGGTCCTGCACTTCAGCAAGACCAGGGCAGTGATCGTCCCTCTGTACTTGGCATTGGTGAGACCACACCTCAAGTACTGTGTCCAGTTCTGGACCCTGCACTTCGAGACAGACATTGAGGTGCTGGAGCGTGTCCAGAGAAGGGCAACAAAGGTGGTGAAGGGTCTCAAGGGTAAACCTTATGAGGAGCGGCTGAGGGAGCTGGGGTTGTTTAGCCTGGAGAAGAGGAGGCTGAGGGGAGACCTGATCGCTCTTTATGACGACCTGAAAGGAGGGTGCAGTGAGCTGGGAGTCAGCCTCTTCTCCCAGGCAGCCAGTGACAGGACAAGAGGGCATAGTCTGAAACTGCACCAGGGGAAGTTCAGGCTAGAAGTGAGGAGGCCTTTCTTCACAGAAGGGGTCGTTAGGCATTGGAATGGACTGCCCAGGGAGGTGGTGGAGGCACCGTCCCTGGAGGTCTTTAAGAAAAGACTGGACGTGGCACTTAGTGCCATGGTCTAGTTGACATGGCGGTGTTAGGGCTAAGGTTGGACTCGATGATCCCAGAGGTCTCTTCCAGCCTCATCCATTCTGTGATTTTGTGAATTTGTGATCAACAACCAGTTTTTAATTTTTTGTAGCTGGGCTGTCTGTACTCAGTCTTGCATCTTGACACCCATGCCAAGGGATGAAGGCATTTTCAAAATTATTTCATGAGAGACCCTTTCTAGCACTAGCTGTGACTGGTGTGCTGGGTATTGTGCAGGTGTCGGGGAACATGAGGCCATATAAAGATCTGGAGGGAGATACATGTAAAAGATACCTTGAGGACTGCAGCTGTTGTGCTGCTCTGGAGACCACTGAGTGAGTTTGGTGGTAGATCTGCCTGTCCTCAGTAGCGAATAGTAGCTTAAATCCTAAAGGAGAAGGATTTATGTTCCTTCCAAAACTATTTTTCTTTGTTATACATTATAATTTGATATCTGCAGTTATTTCTGCTGATGTGTATTTCTTTCTGAGATTGGATGGTGTGGTTCTATATAAAATACAACATTTTCTTCTTCAAATAATTGTATATATGCTCACACTGTGCCTCTGTGTTCCTTTTTTAACCTTCCTGTTAGGCTAGTGATGATTTCCCCTTAGACCATCTTCACCTTCTTTCCAGGAGCCAAAAATATGAGCTCTGCTCTGCACATCCCTTTTTCCTCTTACCTTCGTACATTGATGTAGATTAACAGATTGTTTGGCTTTAATTCTTCAGCTTCTTTAATTACTTTACCAGTGTGATTTATTTTGGCTGTTTTTTTTGTTCCTTGCTCTACAATCTGGAGGGGAATCCATGCATTCGTCTGTTTTCAGCTGCAGGTACTTTGTTCCATCCTTGAAGCAAGTGGGTCCCCCAGTTCTCTGTCCCTGCCTGTCTGCCGTGGCACAGCTGAATTCTCTCCAGGAGCTCTTCGGTCGCTCCCTCCGTGCTGGCAGGTGGGCAGCAGCTTCCCTTGCACTGTGAGCATGGTCAGAGCTCTAGACCGTGGAAGGTGACTTTGATTCCTCCATTCTGGTGAGCACAAGTGCCGTCGTTCCAGATCCGTTTATCAAGTATGTGCCTACCTTGTCTTTGGCACTTGTTAAAGCTGAGCGTTGGGGCTGCCTGACAGAGGCTGCTCCTAAGGGGCTTCTGAACACAGGAGCCTTTTCTGGAAATGTTGAGAACTGAACAGGCAGGAGTAATACTAGACTCATGTATTTGTTGTATGAAGTGTAAGAATTTGCCAGAGGAAGTACCTTTCCAGCTTTTAACTGTAGTGTTGCTTTGTAATTATTCATTTGGCTGGAAAATTCCAGTCGTCTAAAGGCTAACCCAGATGCAGCTTTGCCAGGAATTGCATTACTTGGAAAATAATAAAACTATGAATACACGGTCTCCAGGTGAAATTGAATGCTGAGCATATTGTTGGAAGCAGTCTGAGACTTATTAAATATGTATCCCAGTGTTACAGTTGCGCTTCTTTACAGAATGCGCATATGGTTGTGAGTGGCAAGGATTTCTCTTTCTATGGTGGTGAAGAATGAAGAAACCGGGTCTGTACGGTGTACGGGGAGTTAGGATTTAAAATAGTAAATACCTGCAGAAGTAGAAGGTCAGTCATACTTTGCGGATTTCTCTGCCCCGTGCTCCTCTCTGAATCCTCATGAAATGTATTTCTTATCTGTTCCCCTCAGTTTGTTGATACTTTTAAGATCAGGGAAAACTATTTTGATATTTCTCTGTCAGTTATTTTGACATTAATCAACATTGCAGATCTTGTTTTGTTTGGTGTCTGGGTACATCATAAAAAGAGTTGCTGAAAGAGTTCAATTACAGTATCAGCATCTCTGCCAAATGTATTGAGCTGTTCTGAAAAGCGGCTTGTCTTTTCTGACCCAGATACACAGTTTCCAACTGTGGGAGATGCTGCCAGAAAGACTCTTGGCAGAAGGCCAGCAATAAAATTATACTGCAGAAAAACACAACGTATTTTCAGCAGCACTTTCTACAGTGTGACGAGAAATTACCTGTCTCTTGAATGCAAAATAGAAATTAAAATAAACTTCCAATTTAAAGTTGCAAGCCTCTTATTCTGACTTTTAAAGGTAACAAAAAAGGATATAAATTCCAGTTCTTTTCTGTTACTGTGTCTGACACACCTCAGGCCTTGTTAGCTACTCACTGGTTTGTTATTAGCAACCTTAGTTGTCCCTGCTGCTCTGTTAACATAAACTTTGAGTGATCTTAGGGTGGTGTACACTGTAAACTCTAGTTCTCATGGACAGATACTGGTATAAGGGTAGATGAGAAGTGTGGAAGGTCTTTTTAATGCTTCAGCTGAATATTGTGGCATGTGCCTTCTTGATGCAGCATTTAAAACCAATTTTCACGGTACTCTACTTGGCCTGGCCAGGTGCCTCAACAGCAGCTCGTTGAAGTGAGGGTTCGGAGGACCGAAGTCCAGTGACCCTGGTTTCCTCTTCTCTCTTGCAGCAGTAACGCTGCGTGCGCGGTACCACTCCGTGCTGTGAGGGGATATCAGGCTGCCAAAGGTAGTTCAAGTCTCCTCTCTAGTTGCTTATAGCTCCCTGATTCTGATGTTACCTTTCAGTCCCTGTGGAGTGCCTCTTTCTCCTGCTTTTTCACTTTTCTGTTCACAAGCACTCAAAGGTAGCTAAGCATATTCATTACTTCTGGCTGTTTAAATGTCTCTCTCTTGGGAACACAACTGCCAAATGCAGGAATATATCCTACGACAAAGGCCTCATCTGAAATTCTTTTCGTTGTTTGTCTTGTGCCAAAGCGTAAACTTCCTCTGTGAAGGATGGGATGTTTAATGGAAACATTGCTAGACTGTCATCATGTTTTAATAACATTTCTAATGTGTCAAATCCCCAGTGACTTTAAACCACATTGCTGACTCTACTCAGCTCCTCTGTGACCTGGTTTGGAGACAGCAAGTATTTACTCTTGTTTTACACTTTAGAGCCGCATGATGCAGAGGTAAAATGACTTTCTCAAGGTCACCAAGATCTTGGTAGTGCTGGTAGCTTTTCCTAGTAATTCCCTTGCAAGTGTGGGTGCCAGCCCCTGGGTAAGACAACTATGAATTTTAATATTGTACTTTTTAGTCTGGGCATCAGCTGTTACTTCCTTGAGGATGCAGGAACAAACATCCAGCTATAGCCTGGTAGTAAAATGAGACTGTTGGATTTATGGAATTGCTGCTCACTTCACATAATGCTTTCTGGTGTGTTTGATGCTGAGCTATGTTCTGCTGCCTTAGTCCATATGGTTGGAGCAGATTTGATTTTAGTTTTCCTTAATTTAATTCTGCATGCTGTCAAATGTACTTTGTTCTGTATATTGTGTCTGCACTTTTATAGTAAACTCCCTCCTGTTTAGTGCTTTTGTCGAAAATTTTCTCTCAAAGTCTGAACTATATTAGGGTTTCACTCCTGTGTGCATTTCTATGAAACATTCTTAGGATGTTAATGACTTGAAAGACATCGTATATCAGCTGCCACTCAATGTTCAGGACTTTTTTTCCCAGCTTTCTGAGTTTTGTAATAAAAATCCCTTCGTAATTCAGCTGTATATACCCTGACCTCAGCCATTCACTGCTGAGAAAAAGGGCAGGTAGAATCAAACTTGTAAATACCTTAATCCAATAACTTTTACTTGTCACTGAAACTTGAGCCTGTCTTGAAAACAAGATGGTTACTACCTGCTTAAGGCAGAGTGTTGAGAGGTGTTTTTGCTTCATCTGTCCAGTAGAAGATCAACCTCCATCATAGCTGTGAAACATTTATTTCTTGGTCTGTTTCAGATTTTCGAGGAACACTGAAAAGCACTCGGCACATCCAGAATTGCACCCCGAGGTATGTCTGTTTCCAGAGCTTGGGAGGTAGTTTGCAGTCTTGCCCTCTAGACAGCAGTCTGCTCAGCGATTCACTGAAGCACCAGAATTTGCTCAGCCAGCTATCTTTGTCCATCTGCTTTCAATACACTGTACAAGCTGATAAGCAACAGCTTGCAGGAGTGTTCGGAGGGAGGCCAGGCTGGAGTGTTGCTTGGAGTCTAGAGACATTGTACTGGGCATATGCTGAAGTCAGCAACACATTCCAGTGCCCTCCTCTCTGCCTGGAATTGCCAAGTTACAGTTACCAGAGAAGATAGCAAACTGAAAATGTGAAATGTAGGAGTCACAGGGAAGAAGAGTATGTGAAGATAGCTGGAATTTACTTTGAAGAGAGAACTAATTTGAAATAGATAGATGATCTAGAAACACGTCACATAAAAGTCTCTCTAGCTTGCCATCTGCTGACTCAAAAGCATATTATTATTACAGAAAAGCAAAACAAAAAGACCTCGTAAAGACTCTGATTGCTTCTGGAGATGGTGAGAGGCTATTAAGTGTGGAAGAGCTTGTGACTGGCTCATGGAGTAAATAGTGCCAAAGCAGTAATCTTTGCTTATTTTTCCTCCCAGCTGTGCCTGCTTGGCTTTCAGGATCTCTTAAGAGAAGAATCTGGTCCTATGAGAGAACATCCCTTTCCTTGATCGCTTCTGGGAAGCAATTTGGTAGAGTGTTAATATACCTTGGTAAGGTATATAGCCTTTGTGGTAAGAAGTGAGGTCCTTCAGGGTTTTCATTAGCTTGCTTTTCCCAAGTATTTTTAGTATGACTGCATGTAACTCTCTGGGGTTTCTTCCTTGGCAGTCTTTAGCTGCTGGAGCAGACAGGCCCCTGCACAGCGTTCTTGTCTGGCTGCTTTTTGTTTTACCCAATTCTGTGTCCTGAATTCAGTGGTGTGAGATACAAACAAACAACTCTTAGGCGCTTGCTGCCAAAGGTATTGGGCCTGTAAACCTACATGGTTTCTTCTTAACTAGGAAAATAGTGAAGCAGGATTTGTTGTTGCCTTTCCCCTGGCATGTTCAAATCTCTATGGGATGCAGCATTTTACTTATTCCCTGTCACACCCCTGAGGTTTAAGCATCCACTCGGCTTTCAACTCATCCTGCCTATCCCTCTGCTGTTGCCAAACATGCTTTTAATCTCTAACAATGTCAGGATTCTCTGACAGACAATATGCAACATATTGTTAGAGAAGGAGGATCGACATGCAGGAGGAAAGGAAAACATTTCAGTGTGTGTGTCAATCTGCAGAAATTTACTGACTGGGTTTCCAATTGCTTCAAAACGTTGCTGAAAAGCTGATGCAACAATATGTGCAGTGAAAGGAAAACAGAAATTTTCTGCAAGGACTAGAGTGTCTTGCTATGCAATGAGCTTATGCTTTCCTCTCTCTCACACTACCTGCTCTGTTATTCTGCTCTTCTCTTGTCTTACAGAGCATTTATTTGCAGTTCCTTATGCTGCCAGTGCTGGTGTTTGTTTCCTAGTTTAGTACAAGAGGACTGCTCTTGCAGGATCTTTTAAATACTGTGTACTGTGAAAAGCAGTGCAAGGGCACAAAAGGCAGTGTGGATAATTTCAGCTGAACACTCTCACAAGTCTTATGTCTTCGGTTTGTTATAATGCACTTGGCTCTCTTTAAATAACAGCTTACAGTTATTGCCACCTGAAGTCTTAGCTCTTGTGGTACAGCATCTGACACGTTCAAGATTGAGGGCTGCAGTGGGGATTTCAACAGATAGTTACCTTTTCATAATTAAATATAGTGTGTTTGATTCCTAAAGTGCATGCGACATAAAAATAGAGACTTCTAGAGCATATTTGAGATGTTGGATTTCCTGTCTTCCTCATATCAGAAACTTAGATTGCCAGGTGGCTGACAAACCACAGTGGGAAAGTCGTTACATACGTGTGGGCACATTACAAAAAGTTGCTTTCCACAGTGACATCTGCTTGTTCAGGAATAAATGGATCAGTGACTGCCTCCCCATCTTGAAGCCTGCTGGCTTTAATCAGTGGTTTGACTTCATGTGTTGCATTGAACATTTATTGGAATTAACATGCCGTTTCTTCTGGTTTCAAGTTGTTTCTCTCTTTTTGCAGGTGAATTACAGAAAGTGACTCCCAGAGCATCTTGGCTGTATGAACTCTTGAGCTGTCAAGGGACTGAGAGGCTTATGAAGAGGTTCTGTCAGGCAAAACAGTGCTTAGCAAAGACACCAAGGAGGAGGGAAAAGGAGAAAGGGAGGGAGCGAGAGCTGAAACACTAACAAACCATGGTAGGTATTTGTCGTCTTTCATAGCATTGCATTAAAAATAGTCTCTGCTGACAGTCTTGCAAGGGGCCTAATAAAACCGAAGTAAGGGGGTTTTCTGACCTTGCACTAAATTAGAGATGGTACTGCATGCTTTCAGCAAAGCAAATGAGGTTTGATATATTGTCAGCCTCTTAAAACCAGAGAGTTGTCTTGTGAGCCTGCATTACATGAATTATTAAATAGAAACGAAGGGGATGCTCATAAGCTTTTCTGATAAAACTGGCATTAGCAGGCTGTAGCAAACAGCATGAGTGACCTTGAACTTGCAGATTGCATAACCAAATGCTGATATTCCCCTTCCACCTCTTCCTCACAAAAGCAAGTGTTGATTATTCATGTAGGTGTGCATGTGACTGAATGGTTCTATGTACTATTTGCTAATAGTGTAGATGAAGTGTGTGTAGTCAGATATACTTGGTGTATATTGTTTAAGTGAGGAGTCATTTCTCATCTGCCTGGTATTGATTGCAAATTGGGAATGCCTGAGATGTTAAACTTGTAAAGCTGTGCAAGTATGAAGTATTGTGATGGTAAGATTCTGAAGATGCATTCACAAAAAGACAATAAACCTATCCAGTTCCTGAAAAATACCTGTGGAGAGCAGTTTTAAGCATATTTATAGATTTTTAAGTCTTCTAAGATTATTATTGAGGGAATGGAAATGAGAATAAAGGCAATACATTTTAAATATAGTTCTCGAACGTTTGTGTAGCTGATTGCTGCTGATAGGCTGTGTGTTTATGTAAAAAAAAAAAAAAAAAAAAGACCGAAGATGAGGCTTTTGCCTGTTACAGAGCACAAAGAGAGGAAGAACACTTGACAAAGCAGAGTTGTCAATATATTGTATTTTAAATAGTGTCCCATTATTATTTTTGGCCAAAATTGTAATGAAGAATTGATCTTGTTAGTCCCTCTTTGTTAGAAAAGAAATATATTCTAATTTTGGAGTTACTAATTTGTTCCTGTTTTACTGTTTTCCCTAATTGATATCTCATAAGATAAGAGATGGTGGGGGTGAATTAATAGATCCAGCCTGGCAGTTTTCACTGCTCAACTGCGTCTTCTTTCTGTATCCATGTTGTAGAGAAGCCACAAGAGGGACCTCCTGGAAGTGTTTTGCAACCTATGAAAGTACTGGGGATAACCCCACACCCCGACTGATGAGTTTCTTTTACTGCCCAAATTTGGGTAGGAGCACGAAAGTTAGGAAAGGAATGATGTCACATCAGCCTTCGATGGAAGGGACCTAATGAATGCAATAAACCAGGAAATTGTGAGCAGTTCATTAGTGAGGATTCAACCCAGACACCTTTGAGATCCTTCAAAGGCCCTTTATGTTGTTAAGAATGCATGCTATTACAAACCCATGAAGTAGGGGTGAAAATGAGACCTAGTTAAGGTATTTAATGTGTAGGAGGAACAGAGGTTTGTGGTTCATGATTCCAAGTTCTGGGAGGCTTTCAGCAGTGGTTGATGTGTCTGTAGAGAAAAAGATTTAGAGCTGGTCTTGCCAGAGGTCTGTGCTGTGATCGCAGCTGCTCTGGGTCACTGTTTAGATCAAAAAAGGTCTTACCTGGATAGTGTGTGGCAAACCATAAGCTTCCTAGCACAAGTTACCGAACCCCTTAAGTTTACCTTCCTCAACAGTATTACTCAGGGCTCCGTGTTTCACTGCAGACTCTTTTAATTAGCACTCTAATTTCTTACTATTCTTTCAAATTAATTTTTTTAAAGGAATTACTTCAGTCTTTTCTTACCAGTTTATTTGTGTGCTCATCTTCATGCCTCTGTAAATCCCTGTGCAGTGTGCTAAGCCTCTCGCGGCAGTACGTATTGCCCATGACTTCATCTGCGGGAGTCACAAAACGATAAGGGAATGGCTCTGTAATTGCCTTGTTCTGAGGTGTGTTGCCGTTGTCTCTAGCAGAGGCAGCTAGAAGTCAACACTTCCAGAATATGCAAAGTTGTATTTGGAGACTATCAATGCCTGTTACAAAATAGAAATCTTCTCCACCTTCTCCTTGTCTGCCCTCCTTTCCACATGCTTTTTACGCAGTCTGCCCTCACCATGGGGTACTTGGGTACCTTGAAATGAGGTTACCTTTTGGGATAAGGACCCCGACTCTGGCTTTGCTCTTTGCTCTGAGCTATCCAGCTGCTGAAGGTTGACACAAGCCAATAAAGATCACTGAAATTCAGGAACTCCTTAATTCCCGCAAGTATTCCAGGGTAGGAGACCCCCTCTTTCAGTACTACTGCTCACAGCTTGTGTCTCCATGAGATGTAGGTCCTTCAGGTAAGACCAGGGCCCAAGTGATTTCTCAACTGACTTTGAAAGCTTAATCTAAATAAACAAGCTAGTCAGAGGTTCAGGGGAGTCAGAGACACTGAAACGGGGAATGAAATTCAGGGGTTTCTTGGTCCTGTGCTTCAGCACTCTAACCTTATACTTAGCCAGCCAGACCATGTGCTCTTCTCAAAGAGAAGCTTGGCAGGGGAGGACAGGGAGAAGTGAAAAAAACAATGAAAATGAGAAAAAGATGGTGGGGCCCGGGGAGAGTCATGAAAGATCAAGATGTAGAAACTCCATTTCTAGCCATTGCAAACAGAGCAATACATATGATGGGTCTTGACCCTATTTTGTATCCACTGTAGCTGTATACAGATGTACAGAATTTTGTCTAGTCCTAGACCTAAGTTCTCCCTTTTTTTGATTTGTGACTAGCACACACAGTGTCACAACTTCTGCTTATGATGGCTGTACCAAACAAAAGATGAAATTCAGATTGCTTGATTTTTAGATGTCTGTGGCAGCTGATCTGATACAGTAGTCTAGACTTCTCTGGTCACACGTGGATGGGTGGGGAAATGTACCTCTAAAGCACAATTTATCTGGTCCTGAAGTAGACATAAACTCTGCTCCAGATGTGCCTGATAGACATAAACATGAACTGTGTTCCACATGTGCCTATTCTTCTTAGTAGCCAGTAAAAGGATTCTAGAAGAGTTGGATTTAGGCATCGAATATTAGGTACCACAGAACCCACCCAAGCCCAATGCTGATTTTGCACTTGTGTTTGCTTTCTTTCTTTTTTCTTTTTAAAATTTATTTAAACAAAGATAAGAAAATCACTCCTGCATGATTATAAGCAATGGTCATCGTAAAACACTTTCCTACATCTGTCAGGGAGGATTCCCATTCAGGCAATGTCCTTCTATCGATAATCCAATAACATTGTTCTTTTCCCCCCTCCCCTGTTTCCCACTTCATAACAGAGATCTATCCGATCTTTTGCTAATGATGACCGCCATGTAATGGTGAAACATTCAACCATTTATCCATCTCCAGAGGAACTTGAAGCTGTCCAGAACATGGTATCAACAGTAGAATGTGCCCTTAAACATGTCTCTGACTGGATGGATGAAAAGAACAAGTCTACAAAATGTGAGGGTGATGTGGAAGCAAAGGAAGAAGCTGCAGAAAGCAATGCCAAGTGAGTGAGTTGAGCTTCATAATGTGTTACTGTTCTGCTCTGAATGGGTTCCTTTCCTCCTAAATCAGAGTCGTAGTGTTACTTGATTCTTTTGCCTGTGAATGTTCGTAGAAGGAAGTGGATATATTTGGACTTTTTGAGGTGGGAGCATGTAGCGTGAGTGCAGGGAATAGTAATAAGCCCAATGTGGGCAGCAGCTACTCGCATTATTTATTTTACTGTAATGTTGTGAAGTTGCATTTAGCAGACAAACCTTTCAGCAGTTACAAGTGAATGTGTGTCCCTGTAACACACGAATGCAAATCCACAGCCACGTAGCTTAGGGGCTCCTTCAGTTCAACATACAAAAAAAGATTTTTATCAATTTTATTGTTTATCCAGCAAACTAACCTTTCTAAGGGTCCGTTACCTTCCATTACTGTAATGGTTTAACCCCAAGAGGCCGCTCAGCACCGCGCAGCTGCTCGCTCACTCCCCACAGTGTGATAGGGGAGAGAATTGGAAGGGTAAAAGTGAGAAAACTTGTTGGTTGAGATAAAGAAGTCTAATAGATAAAGCAGAAGTTGCATGTGCAAACAAAGCAAAATGAGGAAAATTCATTCACCACTTCCCATCGGCAGGCAGGTGTTCAGCCATCCCCAGGAAAGCAGGGCTCCATCGTGCATAATGGTGACTTGGGAAGACAAACGCCATCACTCCAAACATCTGCTTCATTCCTCCTCCTTCCCCCAGCCCTATGTGCTGAGCATGACCTCCTATGGTATGGAATACCCCTTGGGTCAGCTGTCCCAGCTGTGTCCCTTCCCGACTCCTTGAGCAGCCCGCTTGCTGGCGGGGCAGCGTGAGGAGCAGAAAAGGCCTTGACACCCTGTAAGCACTGCTCAGCAATAACTAGAACACCACTCTTATCAACACTGTTTCCAGCATAAATCCAAAACATAGCCCCATACATGTTACTATGAGGAAATTTAACTCTATCCCAGCCAAAGCCAGTACAATTACGTAGCGCTCTACTGATTGAAACATCCGATTGCTCTATGTGCCAGCCTATGCCCTGACATGGTGCCAAGTTTTGTTGTTCTAGAATAACTCCAGTAGTAGAGGAAGAAGTAGGAACAACTGGCTCTTTTTTAAAAGTTTTTAAGTTTGTTGGTGTAAAGCTTTTTAATTTGGGCACTCTGGCTCTTCAGTGCTTTCTGGATAATCTGTTTCACATGCTCTCCAACTCAGGTAAGTATCTATCTAGGTTACAGATTAGGAAATAAAGCACCAGGAGACCACTAGCCAATTTATTGTGACTTGGAAAAACCCAAATGCTCTTCTCTTCCTGTGATGTAATGCTCCTCCGCTGAACTTTTTGGGACTTAATCTGGTTACATCTGTAGCATAACCTGCACTAGAGATGTAGTTAGAGGACTCTTTCCATTTCCTTTCTGATGATGCATGGAGTATTAGGGAAGTCTGCTGCTACATGGGCTTTGCCCAGTAAGTTCTGATCTTAAAACTGATAAAGAAAGTGTATTCTTTTTCATATATATTTGTTATGTTTTCTGACACCTTTTATGGCAGTGAAAGGGTTATTGTGAGGCCATTTTTAATTTTTGATGTCCTGGTAAATAATATGTATGTTAAGTTCTTTACATTTTGGGATGGTGGAAGTATAGCCTACTCTAACAGTAATAGATGGAAATACTTCTGGAGTAAGACACAATTCAGTGCAGGTAAAGGAGGAAGATCTAACGCTGAATCAGGAAGACATGTATCAGTTTTTGAACTGAAAATAAAGTTTACTGGCTTAATATGAAAGAGACAGTGATTACCATTGTATTTATCTGTTATTCCTAGATGTGTAGTGATATATGTCTGAAAATTCAAAAGTGAAATATTGCTTCCTGTTTTATCATAGTAATGTGGTTCTTAGTTATTTCCAAGCATCTCATAAATTTTTAGAGTAGGATTCAGGAAATAGGGTATGAAGCCTTGCTGTACCTCACTATCTGGATGTACTTCAATTTAGAAACAAGAGATGTGCGATCCTAACTGAGGCAATTTGTATGGCTCGGAGGAGCAGAAAGCATTCATTACAACAGCGTTGTGGATTCTACAGAAAATTCGTCACGTATTAGTAGTATTTTTCCATATGTTTGTTCCTTAACATTTAAGCTTATCTTTGATTATCTCTAGGATAAAGTTGTGGGCTTGAGAGCTATTGAAAGAAACTGCTTCCTCTGCATGAAGTTTAAATGCAGCACCGCCTACTCAGAATGCAGTGATCCACATAGGAGGTGTTCAGCAGCATGAGGACCATTGTATGATAGCCTTGGAAAAGTAAATTCACAAATGGTCCCTCATTTTGATGCCTGTGGCTTTCTGTGTTCCCCAGTACGTGTTTAACAGACACAAGTCTGGTCACTGGCACTTTTGTGTAAGGCTGAGCTGTGAAATGTCACTTTTTTTGGTGTGAAATGTATTCAAATAAAAATAGCAAAACACTTAAAATCACAAATGTTTTTACATAAATTAACGTGTAAATTGTTTTAAGACAGCGTGATTATATTGACACCGGAGAATAATTGTAGCGGATTGATGGGCTGCTTCTTCACAGGTGGACAGTTAAGTTTGTCATCTTCTTGGGGAAAGTGTTTAAGCTCAGTGTTTTGCGGAAGAACAGTCTTTCTTGATGCACAGTGTGCTGTAAGATTTGTTGGTGACTTCCTAGCATTACTGGTGACATTTTTTGGTCTCTTCTGATGTGGGTAAAATAGGTACAGAATGGATTCTTAAAAAAAAAAAAAAAGTGTTGGTTTTTTTTTTAAATCCAAGCCTGCAGAAAATGCTTTTGAGACAGTTGAATGACCTTGCTTTCACACATGTGTGTGCAGGCTTTTTCATGCTTGTGCTCTGTTATAAATTTAGAGTACAATTTTTATAAACGTCAGTGTATTTTTTATACATATAAAATAGTTGGTGTATTTGTGCGTTTGTTTGGGACAAATTATTTTACTAATCACTTTATATGTGAAAAGGGGCTTACATTGTAGAAAAATATGTAACTTAAAATATCTTTATGCTAGTTACAAACTATATATAAAGGAGTTCTGCGTTTTGTCACATGTTTGCGTACAGATACAGTCAAAGTAGCATAGTTCCAGGGTGGAAGTTGAGATGTTGTTTACTTTCGGAACAGTTTTGTTAGTTTGCTTCTGGCTTTTCCAAGGATGGTAACTAGTTTGGGATTGCTGCTCCGTTCTCTGTGTCGCTCCTTCTCCTGTTTATTGTTTAAGCACCTGTTCCTGTCCTTCCGTTTAAAATCCATAGATAAAGACAGTACAGTTATTAGATGAAGATACTTCTGAGTGAAGCTTAGGATCTGTGTGATAACCGCCAATCACAGTGTGACTGGTTTGGGGTGGTTTTGTTTTACATCCATCCCATCCCTCTGGATGGTAAGAATGATGTGAACAGGAATGCTGCCTTTCTGGCTGAGGTGGTTTACCGCCTTTACCAATTACGTGCTTTCTGTGCTCTTTATAAGGGTGATGCGCAGGGTGTGAGATGCATCACGTGGCAATAGCTGGTGTTGAGCTGTCAAAGATGCATTTCTTGCATTTTTCTTGATATTTTTAAGCAATCCTAGCCTACTAAACTGGTTTTTGTTGCAGTCTTTCTCTTGGTACTCAGAACTAAAGTGTTCTTATGTTGCTTCAGAATTTGTTTACTTGGCTCTTAAATGTTCCCTTAAACTTTAGCTGGAGAGGAAAAACTAGTAGTCAGACCTCTATTCCTGTAGGGGTTTCAGTTGTAAGATTTGTTAAAAGAATTGTGCCTGAAAGACTTTTGGAAATTAGAAGCTTTCCTGAAATGTCAGTTTGTAGTATGGGCTAAAACTTCAGAAGTTGGTTATACAATTTTAAAGATAAAGGTTTGAGTGTACAGATCGACTAAAAGAAACACTGAAAAGGTGTGTGGCCGTGTTTAAAGTTGGAGGGTCACTAACAACTCGGATCACTTCTGAAAACAGGATTTCTGTCAGAGAGCCCCTCTGGATTAATTATTCTGCTATTGGTAGATCTGCAGATAGTGAATTTGGACTTTTTTGTGCTTTGTGACTTCAGCTAGGCAACTTCTGCATTTGCATGAATTGCAAATCAGTGCTTCAATTAATTTTTTTTTAATAGGAGCTACTTGCGTAAAAGAAGTTTATGCTTTTCATTTTCTGATCAGTGATACACCACTTTAGCACAGTCATCAGTCCCATCCATTTATTTCCTCACTGTGATAGGATAATACAATTATTTTGAATGTGTGAAAATACCATTTTAATTACTCCAAATCGTTTCATTTCCAGGGATCAAGGTGGTCGGACATTGTGTGGTGTTATGAGAATTGGCTTGGTTGCAAAGGGCTTGCTGATAAAAGATGATATGGATCTGGAGCTGGTTCTCATGTGCAAAGAAAAACCCACAAAGACCTTGTTATGTATAGTTAAAGACAATCTCCCAGCTCAAATTCAGGTGAGTTAATTTAGGGTAGTCCTCTAACAATAGCTGATAGCACTGCAAGGTGTATTTGGGTAAAGGCTGGAATTTGTTCCAGGAAAAAGAGCAAGTGATACAGAATAAAGAAATATACTTTTAATCTAGGACGACATCTGGGGTGTGTGACATGTTTAATGTGGTGACATGAAGTAGTTATTCACAAAATTTAACATCTTACGCCTGTTGTTGCCTACTCCCTATTTGTGATGTCAGTTTTCCTATGATGGCAGCTAACCTTTCTATTTTGTAACTAACCCAGCTGATTTTTGCTTTGTGGTCCAACCACTAATATGAGCCAAATTGCAGTCTCGGAAATCTTCCCTGCTTGAGCATGTGAATCGGTCTGTGGTGTAGTCCCTGTCCCCTGCCTGAACTTCAAGTTCTACACTGCAGCTGCTTTGCTTCGCTTGGGCTGTTCCAAGATAAACACCTCTGTACTTCTGAAGTGAGAACAAGTCACTTTAGCCGGTCACTTGTTTTAGCTCATGTTAATCATGAGCTCATAATGCTTTTTATTTATGAGTATTTAATTCTGATGTTGGCATCCAGTAGGCAGGAGTTACAGATAATACCTGTCTCTTCAAAGCGGCTGGGGATAATACCTTTTTGACAGAGTTCTGAGTCTGAATAATCAGTCCAACTTCCAGACTGATGTACAGTGTTCCCGAGAAACTGTGCCCTGAAGTATTCCACTGCAAGTGCCTCTCTCCAAACCATGTCCAAACTTGAGCTGTTTCTCCTGATCCGCTTTTCTGCCTTGTGTTTATTTCCACATAGACAGTATGTGTTTTACCATTCTTGACAGCTGTTTGTTCTCACTGTTCGTTTGTTCACATAAAGGGCTTGTTTTAATGAGTTGATGTTGTGCCTGCAGATGTGGCCCTATCCATAGCTGAAAATGCTAAGGATCTATTGTACAGTAAAGAGTAAATTTTACTTGTCTGAAATGATAGGGATGTATCAAGTAGTAAAGAGTAAATTTTACTTGTTTGTAGTGAGGCGTGAGATGAGAAAGGTTGAAAGCGAGAAGAAGTTAGCATATGCTTCAAAAAAAGTGAGAGTGGCAGAATAGACGTAATTAAAAGATGTGAAGACTGCAATAAATTCAAGGGACAAGTAGGTAAGATCATACGGGGAAGCAAGGATTACAGAAAAGATGAGGTAAGAGGAATCTGACTTGTGAAACAAACTGC
Organism: Cariama cristata; assembly: GCF_000690535.1. Taxonomy (NCBI): domain Eukaryota; kingdom Metazoa; phylum Chordata; class Aves; order Cariamiformes; family Cariamidae; genus Cariama; species Cariama cristata. Next base: position 86,894 of record NW_009630795.1, on the reverse strand, counting down.
AACTGTCATGGGCATAAAAGACAATGAGAGGTTCTGCAGAGCCATCAGGTACAGGAGGGAGAAGGAAGCGTAAGCCCATTAGCAGACAAAAAGAGCAAATGAGGTACAAAGATGTGAACAGCTTCTGCTTTGCTTCTTTGAAGGCCAGTAGTGAGCAGATGGTTGAACATTTTCATCCCAACAATAAAGGAGCTGAAGGAGTGCAGGTTGCAACAGGGAAAGAAGTTAGAATGTATTTTAGACATGTTCTAACCGTATGGTCTTGCTGAAACAAACTCTCAAACAGAAGGAATAGCCTTAGGACTCGGAACCATCTGTGGTTATCTTTGCAGTTCTGGAGGTTGAGAGAGGTCCCTAAGGACTACTGAAAGACCTGCAGATACAGATCACTTAGGATAACTCTGATACAATGCACGTCAATGGAACAAATAAGGCAGTAGTAGTATTATCTACAAAAGAAATGTAAGCAAGAAATAAAAAGTTTATTGAAAACAATTTAAAAACCACTTGATTTATCGGTGTGCTGTCAAGAGAGGAAGGTCACATTTTCCAGGTATTATCAGGGATCTCTCCTGGGGCTGGTATTAATGAATGAAGTGGGTGACAGCGTTGTCTTGCATCCATTTCGAGAGCTGTGTGGAAAGGGAAGAGAGAAGGACAGACAAATCGGAGGAAATCAGACGAGTGAGAATAAAAACCTAGAAAACCGCATAATTATAACTATCTGGTTTGGAAAAAGTCAAGACTGAATGCAGGTGTAAGTTTTAAGACATTAATGGTTCTTTATAAAGGGACAGTGATTCCGTATCTCACATGACTACCAAAGGTAGGATGAGAAGTAATTGGAACTGTAGCAAGAGGTATTTTTGTTGCAAAATAGGTCATCTAGATTATATGTGTGGCTAAGAATCAGAATAGATTATTTGGAGAGGTATAAAATCTCTAGGGCGTGTGAAGAATACCTTAGGGTTGATAAGAGATGGCCGAGGTATATTTGGGCATACTTCATGGCAGGTGCATGGACTAGGCGAGCTGGTGTGGCTCCCGCCCTGGGATCTCATCTGTTTGCACTGACAGTTATGGTTGTGTTGGTCGTACTGCATGAGAGCTTTTGCATTTAGAGGCAGCATTACCAGGGAAGTGTGTGCTTTTAAGAACAGAAGTTGCTGGTGGTATTTTGCATACTAGCAACTATGAAAGTCGTCTTCTGCCTTTATTTATATTTCACTTTTTTTTTTTTAGTGCAGCTGTTTAGTATTCTCATTAAACCTCCTGCAGACCTTTTTTCTTAAGCAGGTTACCGGGGTTTCTGTGTTTCTTTTTAATGAGGGAGGCAAGACCGTATTTGTTACTGCAATGTCTTGAAGGCTTCTCATTAGTTGAGAGGCATACACATATACAGAGATTCTGCAGTTTTTCAGTTGATTGGGAGATTCTTGAAATCTTTCTTGGTGACTTTCAGAAACTTACAGAAGAGAAGTATCTCGTGGAGGAGCATGTAAATGAGGCAGCTATTATTATTCGTAACACAAAGGAGCCCAAGCTAACTTTGAAGGTGATACTTACATCCCCTCTCATTCGAGATGAAGCAGAGAAGAAGGAAGGAGGTACACAGAGCGTTTTAACTTGCTTCTAAGACTGTTCTATCTAAATGCCCTGACTGTGCAGCACAGGGTTAATTGGGAAGTAGGTTTTGAATTGTGCATCATGTACTAACTAGATTGGCTATTGCCACCATAGGTTACATTATTTGTGCCTTAAAAAGACAACAGTCACTTAATTTTCATGTAAATATGCAGAGTTTTCATTTGCAAGCAATATTCCTATGGTGTTAACTTTGACATACAATTAAATCTTAGTTCTCGTTTCTTCAGACTTGCTAGTTAATTCTTGAGCACCCCAGTGCTGCACAGTCTTGTTTTCCAATTAAGTCAGTCAAGTGGGATTGGTTCGTAGTATCTTGAAAAACTCATAAAATTGTTTCTCTTTTTACATAAAAAACCCTCTCCTGCAAAGCTCGCAAGTATGTCATCCTGGCCCTCAGTTTTTATTAATTGATGATACATAAGTGTATGTTTCTAGCTTTAAGAATTTCCTAACTGGGATACAATTGAAGCTACAGTGCTATAATAACAGCACTTTGCTTCTGAATTGAGCGTTGTACCTCATGTCCTTAGAGCAAAATAGATATAGACAACTGTAACTTAGTTTCTTTCTGTTCCTTCTCCCTACCTGCGTGATGTCCAGTACAGTTATATGCCCCTTGTTAAAGGGATGTTGACTGGTAGTATCAATGAGATTGGAAACAAACCAAGAGAAATAGAGACGAGCAAATGTTTTCTTTTTAAAGTCTTGTCAGTAATTTCTGCTTCCGCTTCCCAAACCTGTCCCTAGAAACTTTGCCACTGGATGATGTCAGACCTTTGACCAACTGGCCACTCTCTGTCATGACAACTGAGGCAGCCGGGCCCATGTGGGCTAGGGAACTCCCTGTCGCTCTCTTCCCATTTCTAGACTTGCCACAAGTCCTTTGCTTACTCCCTTCTCCCACCTGAAATGCCGACACCACGGGAAACGTTGGTCAGTTCTCTGCGTTTTTGTTTGCGGCAATGGCACGAAGGATCCACTTTCAAATGAAATAGAACGCTTTGGCAGCAGTTGGATGCAGAAAAATCTTACAAAAGAGATGAATGGCAAAGATTCCCAGGTTCCAATGTCTGTTTATTCTCAAATGAGTAACCATGCTCTTTTGCAAGACCATTAAAAATAAATTGCACATTACTTTAATTGTTCTCATCTTCCCATAAGATGCTGAGATCAGCTCTGTAGTTGTTGCAGCTGATCCATGTTTGTGAGAAAGAGCACAAAATGCAGAACAAATTTTAACGGTAAAGGATTTGTAGGGTTCTCGCAAGAGGATACAGTTTTGCTCAAAGCCTTCTGTCCAAGCATTTTCTTGCAAAAAGTGATGCCCTTGTGGCAGTAAACTCTAGGGACTCCTGAGTTCATCTCAAACTGAATGAGGATTTGAATTTTTATGCTTTCTTAAATTTAAAATGTAGGTGTTCTGTTTTGTTTTCAGCATCTTAAAATATTTTTTTTAATTCTGTACTAATTTTTTTAAAACTTAAAATGGTTTTACCACCTCTCTTAGAGAGGTGTTGTGCTATCATTTCTGTACAGCTGATGAGGATAGTTACTAGGGTAATGGATCTTGCTTTAAAGCCCAGGTGCTTTGGCATTGGTTCATCACAAATGAACAAGAGACATTTATCATGTTCCTTTTCAAAGATACGTGAAACATTATGCAGGTGT
>NW_009630795.1:77661-83548 GCF_000690535.1 Cariama cristata | reverse complement strand
CGCTAGGTAAGGGGGGGGGGGATACTTTTTTCCATCATATTTCCAACCATATTTAGGTCACTTTCACTTAAATTCTGGCCAAAAAAGTTTCCTATCTAATATCAAGAGAAAATACTCAGAGAAACCGTCTGCTGAAAATACCTTGGTCTCTAAAGAAAGGACTGCCATTTTTTTTTTCAGTACCCCTGAATAATGCCAACCAAATGTAAATATACTTTCTGTTTTGAGTTTATTCCAGAAATTCTTTTGAATGAGGAAGCTCAAAGTGCTTGCCAACTTGCCTTTCATCTTACATGTAAGATAGGCCGTTGGGCTCCCAGTGCTGGCGCTGGTTTGCTGGGGAGCCGCCGGCCGCAGAGCCGCTCCCAGGGAGCAGAGCCTGTGCACAACTGACCAAGGTTTCCATGTTCGGTGTGACTAGCACTAATCTGTCCTCTAACCAAACCGGCAAGGTTAGGCGCAACGGACCTCGTTGTCAGTGCTCCCATTTGTTCTGTAGGAATGCTGTGTGTGCCTTCATGCCCTGATGTCAGAATGTATCGAAAAACATTCCTGGATTTCTCTTCAGTCCCCACCTCTTTGGAAGAGTGTTCATGTTTAAGATGTGGTGTTTGGCCTATTTGTTTTTGCTGCTTGTTAGCAAAAATAAATAGCGGACCAGTGTGTGTGTGTGCATTTCGGTGTTTCTCACAAATGGCTATCCATAAAGCTCTGCTTTCTCATGTCAACTTGAGAAGTCAAGCACCTAAAATTCCTGCATTTTGCATCGGTTTAAATTTTAAACTTCTTAAGAAACGGAATTTTTAGTCATAGCATCAAATATAATTTGGGCTTTCCAGACCAGAACTTTGTATCTTGCAAATCAGTGGTTGTTACTGAGCGTACAGTAACAGCGAGCTTACGTATTAATAAACAAGTTCGTTTACCAAAGTGGGGCTGAAATCAGCCTTGCTCCTTGAGCAACTCCTGCATAAGCAGTCTGCCTCTGCTGCTGCCTTTGCCAGGCAGGCGCAGCCGGTGATGCTCCACGGGCCTTTGAAGGGGCAACGAGCCACAGATTTACCTTGCCTCTATGGAGAAGACAGCGCTCCTCGTGTGGCTGGCCGCAAATGAACGAAGTTGGCCGCTACTGTGTGAAAAGAATACATACGGCAAGTGCGGAGAGAATTACTGAAGGATCGGTTGTGTGTTGCATAGCGTGAGCTCGTGTCAGGGCTTTATTAACAGTTTATGAAACTCCTTGTATCATTGCCCTTGTTAAAACCACAAGAAAAAAAAAGAAAAGCTTTGCAATCACATTTGAAAATTTTGATTGGGTCTCACTTTCCTGACTGGCAGAGCATGAAGAAACATGCCATTCTCCTGAGGGTGTCGAAAGGGAGCCTGCTGCAAGCTGCTCGCCCTCTTCACTGCCTCTTCTCTTCATCTTTCTGTTTAATAGAATCTTGCACCCAAAAGTTGGCTGACTGCAACATCTGCAAAAGGCGCTCGGGGCACTAGTACTGAATTAGCAATTGGCAAAATTCTCCGAGATATATTTGTAATTTAGACCTTTGGAAATAGCCTTAATCCTGCAGGAAAAAGTATGATTCTAACTTGTTAAACAAATTAAATCTTACAAGGTTTTTCGTTCACCTGAATGACAGATGACACGTATTCTGTTTATGTTTGGTAGTTTAAAGGAAAAATTAGTTTACTTTGTCAGTGGCTGCAACACAGTTTAGCAAAGCTTTGTACAGTGCTCAGTAAAAGTCCCTAGGCATTTAAAGATCCAGTTCGTTGCAAAAAAATAATGATCTTGCAATCAGCCACCTTTGCCACTTCTAACGTTTTAAAATAAGATTCTGATCATTCATTGACAATAGTTGTTTTATACAATACATGAGCTTTAAGCAGATGTTTATATTGTCCACAATAAAGTTTTCTTACAGAACTTCATAGATGTACACTTAGTAATTGTATGCCCCAACACATTACTCCTGAAGATAACGAAACTGCAAAGGAAATTTAGAAGCAAATCTTGTGTTCGAGAGTGACCTTTTGTGCTCATAGAAATCCAGTGCTTTGAGACTTTGCAGCTTTTATTTGGAAAACGGGCAAGAGGACTGGTTAATCCCAATGTTGTAATACTGTTGATGAGGGCAATAAGAAACAATGCAAATATCTGCTGCGAAGTTCATTGGGGTTAGAAAATAAGCGTATAGCACTTAAGTCTTTTGCTGGCAGCAGAGCCACCAGGTGCGAACGGCAGCTATGAACTGTCAGACAAGATACTTGGTTCTGTTCAGCTTTACACTGGTTTTTGGTTTGGTGGTTTGTTTTTTTTTTTTGGCTTTGGGCTCTTTTATCCATCATAACATAATGTGCTTTTACCAGAGTAACCTTCCCATTGATAGCGCAGGAGGTGAAGCAACTTTAACGTTGAAGATGCAATTGCACAAGCACCCAGTGCTATCCAAAGTAACCTATGAAAATGTACTTTGAGGTGTTAGTAATAAATTGTACTACAAACTATGTATTTTAAATGTCTTGCTGGATTTTGCTTATCTAGCATAGTCTTCAATTTGGAATGGATATTGTATTTCATTCATACCTGCATAGGTGTTTCAAGACCTAGAGAATTGACCATTATGAATAATGAAAAGACTATATTTCCAAATTATTTATTTTGAAATGAAGAGTAATGGTGTATTCACAGGAAAATAACATACTGAAGGTTTTAGTTGAGCGATAGATTCATTTAGTTCTTCCAGTATGTTCTTCTCATGTCAGCTAAAAACTAAAATCTTTTAAACCTGATTGCACAGATATGCCAAATCTGTCGTTTGTACAGAGTTTCCAGAGAATGTGAATGCTAGTAATTCCTTACGATAAAAGAAAAAAAAAAAAAAAAACACAGAAGAAAGGACTGATATGTAATGTCCCTCAATGTAGAATCAGATGTGACTGCTAAAAGCAGTTTGTTGCATGCTGGATAAAAAAAGACAAACAGAGGGGAGAAAAAAAAAAATGGAAAAAAAAAGTGTAAACCTGCACAGAAGATATCAGTGTCTTGTCTCTCAACCCCTCCTTTGAATTTCCACTGTTGATTTCAGTTTCTGTTGGGAAGAGAAGATTTTTTACAAGAGGGGACTGCCTCTCTAATATGTTAATAATCTGGAAGTTACCAAACTTACTCACTTCTTTCATATGTTCTGGTGATATGAAAGACTAATCAATCTGCACAATATCTGACTAGGATTTCTTGTACAACTCTTTCATTGAGTTATATTGGCTAGAACTGTTCATGCAATAATATTTCAAATACATTCAATGTTTTTCTTTGAAATTCTCAACAATTGCATGGACATAACTTCACTTTACCTATTACAGTATTTTTTTTTATACCCCACCCCCCCAAGAATGTCTTCCTCTCATCAAAAGAAGCTTGTCTTTTTGGAAATCTGTGCCACCTTTGTGGAATAGAAGTCACAAAAAAGGGAAAGAAGAAGGGGGGGAAAAAAGCACAATACAACCCAACAACAAAGTGCTATATAGCTATTTTCTGCCCTGAAATGTGTTCTACATTTTTAATAAGATCCCAGATTGTCTGTAGCAGTGGTCATCTTTATTATTACTATTATTTTACAAGGAGTGAATGCCTTTGCTTCTGTTGTACACGTGCACATTTACTACCTTTAATGGCTTGTTTAAATTAAATAACACAGTGCACTTAAATTCTGGGAGTCTTATTATCTCATTGAGATGCTGCCGCTCTTTTTGTATTGTGACAGAAACCCCTTGGTCAAATTGTATCTGTCTCTTTCTATCCCGTTTTTACCAGTAGATAATGTTGCGATGAAAGATCCTCCGGACTTATTGGACAGGCAGAAATGCCTGGAGGCCTTGGCGTCTCTGCGGCACGCCAAATGGTTTCAGGTTGGCTATTTGTTCTTACCTTGTTGTTATTGTAGCCTTACGAGGTTTAATTTGAGACAGTTTTAATTTTAATGCCTCTTTAATTTCTGACTAGTCCCTAATAGAGCAAAGGCCTCTAGAATTCCGAATTCAGTGCTGTACTGTGCAAGGGCAAACGTGACAGGTAGACAGCCAGCTGGTCTAGAGTTGTCATGAGGCTACAAAAGCAATCTTGACGTTTTGCTTCCTTTTTTTTATATGTCTCTCGCTATTCAAGTATTTTATATAACTGTGTTTATTTTGCATGAAGCTGATTAAACATTAAGTAATAATAATTTTTTAAAAATCTATCCCAGGACTCTGTCCATTTAAAAAGAAAAGCAAAATTGAAGGCCAGGTTTTTGCAGGTGTATTGGAATCATTTTGTTTGTTTTAGGCCAGGGCAAATGGACTAAAATCATGTGTAATTGTCCTTCGTATTCTGCGGGATTTGTGCAACAGAGTCCCCACATGGGCACCACTGAAAGGATGGGTAAGTACAGAAGGAGTTGAAGGCCACAAGGTCAGATCTCTGATCTCCTAAAAATTGTAGCAGCGTCTGGATTGGAGAAAACAGTGCGTTGTATGAAACTCCTTCTCCTTAAACCCCGCTTCCTTTTACTCCCCACTAACTGTTACCTGCGTAGAAAAGTGCTCGTAGGAAGGAAAGGGAACAGGAGTATGTGTGTTCAGTCTGTAAGACGTACGGGTACCATGGAAAGAGATGCAACCTTGTGGGCCTTGCACATCCTCAAGGATTTGCAATAGAATCCCAATGGTTGCCGCCAAGTTTAGCTTTTCAAGAATATCTTGCTACCATGACAGTACTGCTCCTACCGGAGGTTACCATTTCACCTTAACAGGTTGGGGGAGGGCCAAATGTTCTGCATCTCCAGAGAGGAACACTCTGTACGTCAGTGGAGGCAGCGTTTTCTCTCGCGTAGAACAGATAACCCTTTGAGAGGAGGGGAATATTCAGGTGACTTGGCTTTAGAAGGCTCTCCCTTGTAGACTTCCTGGGCGGTTAATGGAGAGCAGTTGGTTTCCTCAAAAGGTGACTCAGAGCAGGGAACAAATACATGTGCCAGGAACTGTCCTCTGGGATGGATGTCTGTCAGTTAGACCTGTAGTGGATTAAAAATGAAGTAAGCTGATGTGAATATTTTTCCCATCTACCCCTCCATATTTAACTGCAGTTACAGTTACGCTTGTGTCCATACTAATCGTAATTTAATGTCTTCTAGCCACTCGAGCTTATATGTGAAAAATCTATAGGTACTTGTAATAGACCTTTGGGCGCTGGGGAAGCATTGCGACGAGTGATGGAGTGTTTGGCATCTGGAATTCTGCTTCCCGGTAAGGGACCAGATTAACTTCAGGAACACAAAAGGTTGATCAGACAACCTCGATGTTTTGCTTGCTGTTGCTGCATGATTAGATGAAAAATGCCTGCCTTGAACAACTAACCTGCAGTGAAGCTAAATGAATGGCTTCTTGTTTAAAATTAAGAGGAGGAAAAAAAAAAAAGGAAGTTTCATGGTTGTAACTTTGAGTACTTCCAACCCAATAGAAGTTTAACAGGGAATGTTAAGTTTGTTTAGCAATTAACCTCTATCCCATTAAGGGGTTGCAAACAAATAAATAGCCTTAATGACTGTTTTCTATAGATTCACTGAAATCTACATATCTATCCAAATTATTTGTTCTTTTTAAACCTACTGCTTTTAGTTCATGCTATTACACGTGTGCAGTATTAACCCTGATATGTGGCCATTGCTGCAGGAGAGTAAAATCTTGGGGTTAGCTTGCTTTGTATGATGTTTGAATCCCGTACTGGAAAAGGTGGGCTTCCCACTCTGCTGCAGACTGAGACTAGCTGTTGCAGTACCGTCAGTCCCCACTTTCGTCTTGCTTCTCGGTTACTCTCAACAATCTGCTTTGCCTCTTTCCC
>NW_009630795.1:53730-77651 GCF_000690535.1 Cariama cristata | reverse complement strand
TGCCCCCTGTGGGCGGGAGCCAACAGATGCTTTGTCTTACATGACGGTTCAGAAAAAAGAAGCCATTACACACAGTGCTCAGGTAGAAAACTTGTCCATCGGAGGAGCTAGATACTATAACTGATTAATACAATTTATTCTCTGCCAGGATAGCTTGTTTTAGTGGCAGTCCTGACCGTTCGTCCAGTGCAGTACCCTGGAAAGATTAAATGATAGTTCGTGAGTGCAAGAGTTCAATGTGTATGAAATCTCATCCTTGCAAAAGGCAGTCTAATGTCTGTGCACCGCTTGCATCCCGCCTCAAGTGCTTATGGCACGGAGCCCTTGAGTAGGCTTCCTGTCAATGTGCCCTGCACTTCGTATTACTGAAATTAATGAGCTTTAAATTTTTTAGACATTAACATTTTCTATAGCTATTGTAGAAGATAGCTGTAGAAGCTGTCTTCTCATAGAAGTGGTTTTCTGTCTACAAACTTATTTAGAAACTTAGACAAAGGAGGTAAAGTAGTGCTGTGATGTAATTTACGTTTCTACTGTCACCTTATAGCACGCCCTCAGATTATCAGCCTTTGGTCAGATCTATAAGGTTTTGGAAATGGATCCCCTCCCATCAAATAAGTCATTTCAGAAATATTCCTGGTCAGTAACTGACAAAGAAGGTAGGTATTGTTTGCTCAAAAAATCACTAATTGGGCAGTAAACTAGGGGTTAATTTAGAATGGGTGAAATTCCTGAGTTATGTGCTGTGAATGCAAGGTAAAGGCTTTTCTTTCTGTTGTGTGGTTGGCTTTTTTTAAAAAATATTTCATTCTTAGGAAAAAATCTAGATATTCTGTTCTCTAGAAGTACCAACAGAGGAGCAGCAGTACAGCTGGAATATATGATTTTCATTAAGCACAAAGTCCTTTGGGGTCTGAAGAGTAAAAGTAGTGTTTATGATTCTTATGCTGGGGAGGGAGAGACTGTAGACTTGTCAAAAAGCATACAAGTATCCATAATAAGAATTACTCAAGAATTCTTCCTAGAAAACAATATACATCTAATAAAAGTAGATTTCCATGTATATTTTTTGTAAAAACAGTACTATTGGAGTTCTTGCCTTAGACTAACTGTAAAAAGCAACACTACAGAATTACAGTACTTACATCACACGTGATGTTGGAAACAGACATCTTGCATGGCATGGCGCAGTGCGAATAAGCCAGTATTGACTTACAGGTAGCAATAAGAAAGCTTTGACTGATGGTTGAGTTCTTTTCATTGTAAACATGCAAGGAACAGTATGGGACTAATCTGACTCCTGCTGTGGAATTTTGTTTTTCTAATAGCATGTCCATATTACAAGGAAATTTATACCCTAGGTACAGGCTCATCTGCTCTTAAGAGACCGTTTGAAGATAGTGTCGGGGATGATAAAGATCCAAATAAAAAGATGAAGCGTAATCTGAGGAAAAGTAAGTGCAACACTTCTCCATTCTGTTTTCAAAGATCTAATGTACAGTGGGAGCTGGTTTAAAAGCTGCTCTGTGTTTGTGTGGAATAGCATGTGAAAAAGTCTTTGGAACAAAAGATGTTGTCTCTATCACCCCACATTTGGAATGTCAAATACATCTCTTATCGTGCTTCTGAATCTCCCCTGACATTTTAGTAACTGAATGATTTGCATTTTTAAATGGGATTACCCATCAAGTTACAGTAAAATTTAAGTTGCCCAAGCAGCTGAGATATTTTATTGATAACATCCCTGTGCTGTGTGTTTGGGTTTTGGGGTTTTTTTTTGTTGTGTTTTTTTTTTTTTTTCCAAAATACTGCAGTGACTTTGCTGTGTGAAGATTTGCTTTTTTGCATTCTTCCCCTTCTTGAGCTAGCTGTTGGTCTCTTAAGACCTCCCAGAAGAAAAATAAAATGCTTAATCTACAAAACATTGACATTTGTATATATGCACAGACTAGAAACTCTCAGTGTTGCTGGGATCCAGTCAGTTCTGGGGGCTGTTTTCATTGTGCTACTTTGGTGCCAGTTCTGGATCTGATCCCTCACTACCTGTAAAACTTGTTACTCCTTTTATAGCAGCCAGGAAGAATACAGCTAGCTGCAAAAGAACTGAGTTAACACTATAAAAAAAATGGGTAATTACAGTTGTTACCCAAAAGTAGAATGGCTTATTAAAGACTTAACAGCATTATGGCTATCCTCAACCTCTGAGAGGCTGAGGGGTTGTTTTGCTCCTTTATACAGACAGAAGGCACTGAAATGCAAACTGTTTCATTTTTCTGTTCATCTTGTTTTGTTCATTTTCCTTCCCCCACCCCCCTTTCTACTATCTTGTACTAGTACTAGATAGTAAAGCAATAGATCTCATGAATGCTCTGATGAGGCTGAACCAAATCAGGCCAGGGCTTCAGTATAAGCTGCTGTCACAGTCTGGTCCAGTCCATGCCCCAGTCTTCACAATGTCTGTAGATGTTGATGGTACGACATATGAAGCATCAGGACCTTCTAAGAAAACAGCCAAGCTCCATGTGGCAGTGAAGGTAAGGCAGCCTGAAGTAATCCACTAACCCCAGATCTTGGAACGTAGAGTATGAAATATGGTTAGAAATAGTAATGTGCAACCTCAAAATTAAAAAAATTTGGATGAAGCTGAGCTGCTACGTGTGTACTCTAAACACAGCTGGGCATGGTTCAAGGAGTATCACTGGTTTTATAGGGGAGGGAGAACTTCCCAGGGCTCTGCTGCAGATCAGCTCACATGACAATGGATTGAATGTGAAGTTTAAGTTCTGGACTGGAGGGGTTCAGTTTTGTTCTGTTCTCCTTCCTCCTGTTGGTTTGAAAACAGCATGTTGGTGGCTCCCTCTTTCTCCCTTTCCTTCTCTTTGTCCATTCCTGGGTTGTGAGCTCCTGGAAGCATGGAGTTGTTTCCTGTCTTCAGTGTCTGAAGAGTACTGTTACCTGTTGGGATAAACAGTGTACATAAATGATTGGTCTCCAGTCAAATTTTCAGTAGGAGACTAGTATCATTCAGGTACTGGTCAACCTACTGTTGCTTCTTGTTAGGTGCTCTACATAACAGAGCTTAGGTCCGTAAAGCAGTGGTAGACCGGAACACCCAACATGAGCATCCTTGTTGTATTGCATGAGGACAGTTCAGACTGCTAAAGCAGGCCGAGCCTGCTGGGGTTCTGGGAAGAAAGGAGAGTTTCTTACAGACAATTCTTGTGAAAGAGAGCCTCTTTTAATAGAACTGCACTTATGATAGGAACAAGCCCGTCTGTCACTCTGTGCTTCCTTTTGTTTTGAACAAGAATTTCCTTTTTAGAAGCTTCATCTGGCAGCTTTCTGCTTTCCTTTGATTTCAGTTTTGAAAAATCCCATTGTCCCATGTACTTTCAAGTTCAAAGCGTCCAGAAGTATCTGAGGGAATGTGTTGTTCCTCCAGGAAAAGTAGCTCTCTGCATGTGTGTCCTTCCAGACCTTCTGCCTCATTCTTTTATTTTGCCTCCCTCCCTGCAGTTGTTTTTTAAAAAAAAAAAAAAACACAAAACACCACCACACTAAAAAAAAAACCCACCACACTTCCCCTGAAAAGCTGTGACTTCTCTGCCCTTGAACCTCTCTGTGTCAGCCAGATCTGTGGTGCTGCCTGCCCAGCTCTGTTTTCTCTAAATTTACACATATACAGATCCTGGGCTATGCTTCAAAACATCCATGATTCAAGCCAAGAGGAAATGGGTGGTATGGTAGAGACTAGCTTTTTTTTTTTCTTTCTTTTCTTTCTTTCTTTTTTTCCTAGCAGATCTGGGCCCTGTTTTCCCAGACTTATAAGAGGGAATAATGTGATCATTTCTGTTTCTAGATCTGACCTTTTTAAAATTTAGAAGCCCTGAAAATGCAGCCAAATGTACCACGATTATATGGAAGCTGAGCCTGGAGTTACCTATGCAGTTCTCAGTTTAGTATTGATTTTTGCATCAAATAGTGATTTTTGCAAGCTTTGTTCCTGGGACTAAATTTTCAGCAGAGCTTCAGGTTCCTGTTGGATTCTTTTGAGCCTATGTCTGGTACCTCCATATGACTAGGTTAGGTAGGTGGTTAAAGGGGAGGCTGGCTTTGCTAGTGGAGGATGTTTTTGAAGGAACTGATGAATAGTACCTTCATGAGTAAAATTTCATTTGCTATACAGCTGCTGGTTGTGAGCAGCATGGAGAAAGCTTGGAGGTTGTGACATGGTTCACTAAGAGGCAGGCTTACTGCAGACAGAGAGTTTGTTATGCTGCTAGCCGGGCGTTCCTTCACCTCGTGTCTCGGTTCAGGAATGTGCTCCCTGTACAGCTGCTTTGGAGGCATCTACCCTCTGGTGTTCCTGAAAGACGTGAGCAAGGGAGGTGATCCCAGTCCTCTAGCTTCAGAGACACCTTTTGTATACTACTTGGGGACCCCCCGACTGTTGCCTGCGGTCTCCTGGAAACTCCAAAAGTACCATCTTGTAGAAGTACAATGCATTAATTCTCGTAGGAGTGTTTGTCTTGTTTGCCCTACAGCCAATCTCTTGATCGGTCGATATCCACAGGGAGAAGGGGGAAATGGTGTGCAAAACAATCTCCTTATCGTACCGTTAAGCAGTGTCATGCAGTGGATGCACTTCTGAATTTCAGTCTATTATTTTAGAAGGAATTCTCGAGATGATGAATGATGCTCATGAGTAATTGCTGTTGTTGAGACTAAAATTCTGTTTGTGTTGATTCTGCTTTTGGAAACTTGGAACTATATTGCTATTGTGTTTTTCTCCATTTCAACACAGGAGAAAATGTATGTCTAAGCAATCTGCCTTTATTAAGTGTATGGTGGACATTCTTTTGTGTTGGGATCAGCTTTGTATTTGTTTCTGCACTGCTACCTATTTTACAGTTCATTTCATGTGGCTTTGTTGTAGGTTTTACAAGCGATGGGGTATCCAACTGGTTTTGATGCAGATGTGGAGTGTATGAGTTCCGATGAAAAATCGGATACTGAAGGTAAAAATGAAACAATGTCTTCAATCTCAAGCAATAATACTGGAAATTCCACAGCTGACACCTCCGCTACCCTAGAGGTGAGTATTGCATTAAAGTGATGGAGAGGTGTGGGGTTTGGGTTTTATAACTGACCTTTGTGCCTCCTTGCCTTGAGTTTAAGGTGGGGTAGCCATCTTGTCCTCATAAGACCATAAACTCTTTGAGACAGGTGTTGTGTCTCCTAGTTGCCTTATGTATGGTCTTACAACAGGGGCAGCTCCATCTTGTTTGGTGCCTTTGGGCTCTAATGATGCAAACTTCACAATTTCTGTTTTGTACTAGTGGGTTTGTCAAAAAAGTATACTTACATAGACAGTATTTTAAACTGATACACATGAAGACCAGTAAGAATATAAAAATTCATTAGGAGACATTAAGAAATGTAAAACCTAATGCCTCTATGCATATTGAATGGACTAGAAAATGCCGCATTGAACATGCTCCAGTTTCAGTATAATATACGTTAACTTTGGCACTTGCAGCTGAAGTCAGGTGCTATAAGGAGCATGCTGTGCTTCTCTTCTCACTGAAGTTGTGGGAAATGGAATATTCCTCAAAGGACAAAATTCCAGTACCTTCAGTAACTTTGGCTGAAAGTCCCCAGCAATCAGGCTGTGATGGGTCTGTTGTACATTAATTGGATATTTTCATAAACTATTTCTGGTATTTGTTTCTTCTCACCCTTAAGAAGCCATGAGATTTTAAACTCATGCTTAGATGTCATCCCTTTCACTCTTGTCTTCCTGACCTCCTCGACCAGTGTATGTAATTGCCAGCAGGGATTTTAGAGAAGTGTCCTGTGTAAAGACTGACTAACAGCTTTAATTTGTGTATTTGTTTCTCTGCCTGATAGCTCTGTAGCAAGCTCTCTGGGGGCTGTACTAATAAACCATTGTAGATCCCTGCTTTCTTTTTCGTTATAATGCTTTTTTCCAGGACTACAGGGGGTTTGTGATGTAAATAAAAGTAATTGTTCTGTTCTTCGAATACTTGTCAAGATGTTAAAACATGTGGCTTCCAACTGAAGGAATTCTTCATTTCCAGACAGCGCGTAATCACGGACAACTCAATTCAGATATGTATATAGTCCACTGAGATATTTCCAGGGAAAGGAAATGGGGGTATTTTATACTCAACAAACTGACCTGTTAATTTTCCTTTGAAATTTATTACATTTTGTTACAAAAGTGGATAATATTTTAAGATGACCAAGATATTTCCCAAGCTTCGTGACTTTGGGTTTCCATGTTTACACTTCGGAGACACTTTACTTTCAAAGGGCAGGCCTTGGTACTACGACTCCCGATCTTTATCAAAATAAGAAGTTTCGATCCCTTAATCATCTTTTTCTTCATTAGTGAGTAGTCGTTTGTATCTGTAGCTGAGTGCACTGTAATGCAGGCTGATAACGCTGGTGGGCTGAGATCTCAGCTTTACCTTCCCTGCTTTCCAAACAGTTACAGATATTTCTGCTGAAACGTGTGACCTAGGATATGAGACTTTTTCAGTCAGAGCTCAGTAGTGCCAGGATGTAATTAGATCGAGCAGCAGAGAGGTGTGCAAGTTTGGGAAGGCTAATCTCTCCTTTCAGTGGTAAAGCCTTCGATTTCAAGGAACTTGACACCATGGCCTCAGCTTCAGCTTTAGCTTTGGATACTTTGAAGGTTGAAATTCCAAGTGCAGCTGGTGTAATGTTCAGTTTGTGTAGACACCAGACCATGCCACCAGGGCAGTAGCTCTCACCAACAGAAATAAAGCAGGCGTGACTTCTTTTACAGTATTGTTTGTCCCCCTGCTGTTCGTTAGAGAAGAGCCGTTCCCTCTGCTGTTCTAGCGCAGCACGTTACACTGAAGCCAAGGCAGTGTTATCTTTGATAGAGGTCTGTTCCTGGGAAGCCTGCTGAGCCCTCCGTGTTGGGAAGAACAAGCTATTGCGGAGGCTTGACACAGTGATAGTGCTGGCTTCCTCCAAGTGGCTGGCCACCTGGCACTGTAAGCCACAACGCTGTAGATGTTTGTCTGCCTTTTCAAAAGAGAAAGGCTCTAAAGCAAGACCATAAATGTCTCTCTAGGTAAGAACTCAGGGTCCTATACTCACCGCAAGTGGCAAAAACCCGGTGATGGAGCTCAATGAAAAAAGAAGAGGTCTGAAGTATGAGCTCATCTCTGAGACAGGTGGAAGCCATGACAAGCGCTTTGTGATGGAGGTGAGTGAAGCAGTTACAGAGTTGGTAGGTGGTTTTATTAACGGTGCTTCGGTCGTTGGAGCTGCTTGCTGCTGCAGTTCAAATTTTTTGTATTTTGCTTTTTGCAATGCACATCTGTGGTGGTGATGTTTTCAGGTTTTTGTATCTCTTATTGCTGCTGTGATGATTAGACTGGGGAAAGAAGTGTCTTTTATGCTTTAGGAAAATACAAAGAGAATTAAAACTGGATTCTGACAGCCCCAAACTACATCATGTCTTGACATGAGAAGGAGGAAGAGGGAAGTAGAAGATCCACAGCTTGACAAAAATACCTGATATGCACATTTTGCAGACATACTTGCTAACCCCCTGTCAGTGACCTGCTTTCAATCTCCTATTGCCAGCTTACTGGCGTTGTTTGGAATGACTGTAGCAGAGGGTAAACTCATTTGATTTCTTCATCTATTTATGCTCTCTCTGAAGTGGTATGAGGTAGCATCCCAGTTAAACAGTGTATGCATAGTGTAGGCAAAGATGTTGGTATGTAAGGCATGGATAAAGATGAGGGGAGTCTCAGATGATTCCTAAACCCGCCATTTCCTAGCAGTATCATTCATGTGTTGAGAAGCTCAAGTATATTGGCTAAATTCAGTATCAAATAGATATGCTGGTCCTCTGAATTGCACACGTAGTTTCCAGATTCCTAATATCTGTGATATAATGGTTCACCAGGTCACTTAGGTATTTTTTATTAGCTTTATCATCTAGAAGCAATAGAAATACGTCACACAAAACACTGAGGGTTTTTTTTTCTTTTTACTGCTGAAGTTCGTTATGGATGGCATATCATGAGTGGGTGCAGCATGGTATTCCCAAGGATCAATACTAGGCATAAACTCATGTCTTAATTTTCAGGTAGAAGTAGATGGGCAGAAGTTCAGAGGTGCAGGCCCAAATAAGAAAGTAGCAAAAGCAAGCGCTGCATTAGCAGCACTTGAAAAACTGTTTTCTGGGCCTAATGCAGCAAACAACAAGAAAAAGAAGATTCTTCCTCAGGTAAGAATTGTTACTTTTTTTTGGACTACTCTGTTATCAGAGCTCTGGGTTGTTTTATGATACAGGAACTTCTACAGGAAGCAAGTGATTTCAGCCTCTTGTTTTATGCACGCATGTACGGTTTCTATTTTTATTCTTCTATAACAATTATTGTAGCATAACAATATAATTTGATAGTTGGGACCATATTGTGGGAAATACAGTAGAAAAGGAGGCACAAAGAAACAGAGGTGCTGATTTAACTGGAGGAGATAGAATAAAGTCAGTGGTTCCACCGGTGATGGCGTGGTTGTGTTTCAGGCTAGAGCCATAGTGTGCTACTTCATCCCGTAAGATGCGTAGACTTAGGGAATAAGGCATTTATAGCCAGGTAAAGGCCTTGAGTCGAGGTTCTGGAGTAAGCTGAGATTGTTGCACCTTTTTTGCACCTTTTCAACGTTTCAGATGAGCCGTTTTGTCTGGCGAGGAAGACTTGTGTAATAAAAAGCTCAGTCTTGTCCATTAGTTTTAACAGCCACAATGATCTCTCAAATCTTATTAAGATTAAGGTTGAACAGAGCAGCAGCTAATCAACAGTGTTCTTCCTCCGGAGGACTACAGTCTGAAATAAGTCCTGGGGATTACAATTTGTCTCTTTTGTG
Organism: Cariama cristata; assembly: GCF_000690535.1. Classification (NCBI taxonomy): domain Eukaryota; kingdom Metazoa; phylum Chordata; class Aves; order Cariamiformes; family Cariamidae; genus Cariama; species Cariama cristata. The sequence continues at coordinate 68,711 of NW_009630795.1, read as the reverse complement.
CAAATATGTTAGAATTAGGATTTTCTTGTCATTTCATGCTGGAGCAGAATGTATCATAAAACACAATTTCAAAAGCTAACAGTCAAGTCTTGTTTTCGTTTTTGTTCTGTAACTAATAAGTTCTCTCCATTTCACTAAGACTTTAGGTCAGGAGTATTTCAGTTTCCATTACTGTGTTGAAAGTCTATTAAATGAGAAAAACAGGACCTCACAGAATAATGTTCCACATGCAGTTAAGATATGAAAATGACCTCCGATTCAGGCACTTCCTAAATTCTGATTTTTCTTTTTTTGTTGTTGTTTGTGTTCTTTTTTTCAGTAGGTCAATGATGGCTATAACTGCCAAACTTGTCTTTGAAATACCTGGATTTGCATGGTTTTATTGTTCCCAGGGGGTAGTTTGGGCATCTAGTACAGCAGAGCTGCGTTCTGATGCTCTGAGCAACGCCAGCTTCTGTAACTCCTTCCCGTTCTTTCACTTGTAGGTGGTGACAATGGCAAAAGGAAGGCAGCATTCTAGTAAAGTTAGGTTAAAGCAGTCCGGTGTTGTCATGAGGTGATTATTTGTCTTTGGAGTGAAATCCTGGCCCTGCTGAAGTTCTGTGGGTTCAGAATGGGTAGGAGAGAAGCAAAGACAATGTTGTAGATCGAGAGGAGGAAGCTTGTCAGGAGGTGGGAAGCTTGTAAAGAGCAGGAAGGCACAGCAGAGAAAGGGTCGGAAGCCACCGGTGTTCGTTGATGCCCAGGTGACCAAAACTGAGGTACATAACAGACAGTCCGACCACGCCGACTGCCAGGCCTGAGTGAACGTGCGGGACCCGGCGCACACTGCTGTGCACTGCAGCCAGTGACCTGGCACGGGACGCTCTCGGTTTCTGTCCGATTCTTTAGGACAGTACTTCTCCAGTCTGTATTCCACCTTTAACAAGACCAGCGCATCAAGCATGTTTAAAGAGATTGTTAAAAGGTGGTGATTTAATGCAGATGGCCTTGTATTTCCAGCAACTCTTTCACTTTCTGAATTTCTATTTTTTTGTTACTCTGGGCAGACTAAAGGGGTTGTCAATACAGCTGTTTCTGCAGCAGTCCAGGCTGTTCGAGGCAGAGGACGAGGTGCTTTAACACGAGGGGCATTTGTTGGGGCAGCTGCTGCTACTGGATACATAACACCAGGTAAGGCATGACACTAGTAGCTAACAGTTTATTTTTCATCTGCTGGGGTGTTTTTTTCCATGCAGTCACCTATGCAAGTGATTTCTTCAGCTTTAATCTTCTGAGGTGAAGCAGAAGGGAGAATTCACAGGGCTTTAAATAAATCAGAGCTGTAAACTGGCAGTACCTGTCCTTTATGAGCATACAACTTGGAGCTCGGTGCGCACCAAGCACATGGTTATGGACATAATGGCTTTCCTGGCTTTATTATTTTATTAACTATCTTCTTCATAGTTTACTGCCATGGTGCAATTCCCAAAACTCTCTTCCCAGCTAAGAACCTCCTGGATCATGTGCCCTTTAGCATGAGGAGTGGCTTTCCCAAGAAACCCTTGTGGAGATTAAGTTGGCAGGCTTGGGAGTCGCTGTACTCCCAGAAACTTTCTACGTGAATTGCACATGTGAGCGCAGCATTTTATTAGTAGCTTCTGTGGTGGCCAAAAAAAAAACCCCACAATAAAAGAATTTCTGTTCATACTCTGGCTGATGTTAATTCATCATCCCTGCTGCATTGTTTTGATGAGCAGAAACATCTCTTGAAATCCAAGGGCCTTCTGGTCCACATTTATCCTTGGTGCTTACTGTACGGAGCAGGTGAGTTACTAGGCGGGATATCTCATTGCTGATTCCTTAGGGCAGATACGCAACCATCAGAAGCAAAACTGTTCCAGCTTGAAGAGCTGAAGTATTTGTCTGCTACTGGCCGGTACAAAATTGTGTAGGGGTTTTTGGTTGTGTTGTGTTGTTTTTAAAATGACAGGCACATACAGTATAAGGTGTTAAAATGTAAACACAGGAAAAGTTTAACAAAATACTCACTTTCTCACTCTCCCCTTACTTTGTGCGTTGTTCTTTGTGACTCCCTACGACATGTCTGAGGCTTGCAGGTGCCATGTGAAGAGAATCCAGACATTGTTTTTACCTGGAATAAGAACCACAAATTTCTAAGAATGAGATGCTGGAGATTCTTTAGTCAAAGCAAATCCAATAACTTCCAAAAAATAAAACTTACATTCTTCATGCTCAGGTTTTCAGATTACAGCATGAGCTCTAATTATACCCTTCAGCAGTTCGCACATGCTAATAGCGTAGCCCTCTTGTTTGGTAGACTTGCTTCCTGGCACAGTTGACAGCATGTCGTCTTCATTGTTCCTGTATGTTCATGTAATTATAAATATTAAAAACCAGTAATTCATTTTTAATGGCTGTTAACATTGTTTTTGGAACTGTCTTTCTGCCTGAGGAGTCATTTATGAGACACTTTAACGTGCCAGGGGCATGCTTCTTGCCAGCATGGAATTACTCCAGAAATAAGTTTAATTTCCCAGTCACTGTAGTTGTTAAGCTTTTATTGGCCCTGGCCTTCACAGATTCTTTCTCTTCATCCCCTGTATTCTTCCCGGAAACCTCTTGCTTTTCGTGATGGACACAAGTGATCCCACCAGAAAAAACACAACTGTAAAGCCTTCATGAACTACTGAGATATAGTCACCAAGATCGGTGTTACCACTGTTGCTTTTTGTCTCACTCCGCAGTCATGTTTAGCTCTTCGGGAAAAAAAGATACTCTTCTGTTTGCCTCTAGGCAAACAGAAAAAACTTTTGTTTTTCTGTTAGAAATGGCAGAGAAAGCAGAATTCACAAGAGCTTCACTGATGGTGATGTGCTGTCTGGCACAGGCATCTAGCATTCCCCTCTTTATAATGGAAGTTGAGGAAAATGACTGTTCTCTGCATTAGACTGTATTTGTATTTTAGGAAGAACATAAGCAAATCTGAGATGTCTGGATTGTGCCAACTCCGTGCTCTGACAGTACAGACTTGAGGGCTTCAGCTGAAAGAAAATATGAAGGAAATGAACTACAGAATTGAACTCTTTGATGCTGAGGCTTAAGCAAGCCCTTGGGTAGCTTGTTCTTCAAGCCACCATGTAGAGGGATTTTAGGGTTTTCAGCAGTGTTTGTATGTATTAGTGTGAGTTTGTTTTCTCTGTGGTCCTGTTTCATGTACCAGAAAGGGTCCCTCCCGAGGTGTTGGCGTGCAAACACTGATTGTCTTCAGATAGTGTGGGAAATGCTACCCATCCCTTATCTGTTTATATTGCAGGCTATGGAGCACCATATGGGTACAGTACAGCTGCGCCAGCTTACGGTATGTATAGCCCAATAATTAACACATTACAAATGATACAGAAACTGTTGCGGCAGTGCAAATGTGGCAGTCCAAGGAGAAAGTCAAAGAGATTAAAGCTCTTAAACTATGACAACAACAACACTTCTATGCCATAACCTTGTGGTTCTTTTTTGGTTGGAGTAGCTTTTTTGCCTATGCTTTGCCTGATTTGTGGAAGGACTGCTTGTTCTAATTGCCTGTTCCCTTTCATACTGAAACTGAAGTGAAGTAGTTTTCTTAATTTTTACAGCCAATCTGTGCTCCATTCAAAGACTACCGAAGGGCCTATTTCAGCATCTCTGACCCGTATTTATCTAAATGGCATTACAGTAACATTGGCAAAATGTTTGTCCCCAAGTGGATGTGGCTTGTGGACCAAGCTCCCTTAATGCTGTCAACTCTATGAAGTCCATATGTGTGTACACTGCCCTCCCACCCCCCCACAGCCTAAACCACTGCTGCTTGGGACAAACAGAATGATTTTTGTGTAGCTTAGACCGTTAGCAGTCAGATTCCAAGGAAGCTAGGAGACAATGCTTTTCACTAAGAAACATAGTGATATTAGGCTGGCAAAGCACTGGTTTCGTGAAGATCGTAAAATAAACTAATACTCGGAGAGCAACGATGGAAGGGTTTTTCTTAACTCAGCTTCTCCCTACCCACTGGCTTTTTTTATGCTGGACTAACAATGCATAGCTCTAACCGGCCCTTTTGGTTACTTTGAATGAGGTTTATGTGGCAATGGGAGCAGAGCAGTTTGGAGTCAGTGATATGTCCCGGCACACACAAAGCGAGCCCACCAGAACCAGTCCCACCGGCCTCTCCTGTCACAGGGACTGGGTGAAGGCCGCCTGCTCAAATGACAGTTGAGTGCGTTTCAAGGCCTGCGGTTTTTATGTAGGAAACTAAACCTGCAATTTGCTATTAATTTGCTAGCTTTTGTAGCACGTGTGATACTTTTTCCTCTCAAATTGGTATAGCTTGGGCAATACCGACTCCCCTGATAGCATTATAGAAGTTACAAATACTTTGAAATGTTGATTTCATTACTTTTTTCTGGAGGTATGAGCTATAAAGAGTGGAAGAACGCTGCCGCTTTATTGAAAACGTTCCCTTGGCTTGGCTAAGACCGGCTGGTCCTATTCTGTTTTCCCACGGTGGGAAGGGAAGGAGAACGGCCCCACGGGCTGCACTGGCTGGTGGAGTTCTGGAGCCTCTCTGGTTTTAGAACTCCTGCCCTATTGACTGGCCGAGTGCTTTGACAGAACGGCGGCGGACAGCAGCGCTGTCCCACTGAGCGTATGCTGTGCCTTGGCTTTTGTGTTGTGTTACCCAAGGAACGATGAAATTTAGTTCAGGGCTTACTTCATGGTACGGATTTTTTTTAAAAATCCCTTTGGTTCTTTCCAAGCAATAGTCATGGACTGTAACTAAGATGAGTGGTATCTGCATTGTATGTATTTTTACAAGCAGTGACACGTAGTGATGTAAGAGGAAGACTTTCACTGCTGAAGAAAAGACTACAATTGTTACCAACTTTCCTTGCAGCTATTCCTGCTTCTTTCATTCATTCCTTCCATTTTGTGGGCTGTTTTTTTTCTCATGACGCCTATTTTGGGAGCTGGATTTTAATCACGTAGCTGTGTGTATGTGACATATCACTGACTTCAAAGCGTTGTGGAATTGAATGCCCCCATTTTTCACATAAAGAGTTTCTGTTTTAATGTCTTATGATTGTGATGCAAAGTACTGGGATAATGCTTTTTGGCTGTAAGGTAAACATGTCTCTCTGCCTTTGTAAGCTGTTGCATGTTGGGAAACTTCACTTTGATCATCTGGTGCTCTGGAATACCTGCTGTTGCTGCTTTGTGATTTCTAAATGGATACATAGGTTAAATACTAGAATTTAAATAGGCAAGATTAAAAAACCAAACAAACATTTAATTGTGCAGAAGTTTGTGAGGCCACAAGAACTCTGTAATAATCATGAAATCAGGCAGATATTAATCTTTCCAGATTTGCCACTTCAATACAGGAGAGGAAATGCAGAATAATGAAGCAGATGCAGAATTTACTGTAGGTGCTTGATTTTTGGCTTGACCTACCTGGATGCTTTATCAAAACTGCTGAAGAGTTTCCCTGTGAGCTTTCTTTTATGCACAGCAGTGCCTGTGGGGAATATCTGCAAGTGTAACTGGCCTGTGACATTAACTCAGAACGAGATCGTAGAGATTAATTATCATAAAGATTATGAAGTAGAGCCTCAGGTCCAAATACATGCTCTGCTTTTGAGAATATTGCTTTCTTTAATTTTACCAAACACCAGGACAAAAATGAAAGCAAACTTTAAGTTAACCATCTGTTTGAAATCATGCAAAGTGTTGGAAGTGTTACCGTTTATGGGACTCTGCACCCTAAAATCACATTGACTGACTGATCTGGAAAAGGTTAATGAGAACACTATTGTAAGTTCTTATCTGACTTTCTTGCATCACTGAACTTATTTGGAGTCCTCTCCCTTTCTTCTCTCTGTAGGTTTACCCAAGAGAATGGTTCTGTTACCAGTTATGAAATTCCCAACTTATCCTGTTCCCCACTACTCATTCTTTTAGCAAATGGCAGAAGCTAATTCCTATTGATTGAACAACACAGTACAGTACAGAATGTTAGAAGAAAAAAAGCCTTTTTATCCTGTTTTCTTTGAACACATACTTGAGCAGAGTCATTTGTAAAGAAACATCTTTTTCCTACTTTTTGATTTTAACAAAATGCAAATTTAGTTCTCTAAAACTTGAAAAAAAATGTTCTGTGAAATGTTACCTCATTTTCAAATAACTTATACCAGCCTTCTGTTATAGGGAAGAACTAGAAGCTTAAATCTTACGTTTTAAATGAAGTATCCGATTATGTAAAATTAAATTTGTGAAGGATGTATAGAATATAAAACACTGATCACAAATAAACTGTTTTGTTGTAACACAAGAGTACTGCCTGTTTCCTAATGCAGTCACACAGATTCAGTTGATGACCTGTACTTGTTGTAGGGTTATTAAATGCAGGGCATAGTTCTTTAAAAATTAAAAATTAAAAAACCCCAAACCCACAAAACAGAAACTTTACAGTTAACATTTAACTTTGTAAATACTATGGTGTGTAATAAACTTAGTAAAATATGGGTTAAAATATTGGTTTATCTTATTTTTTTATAGCTAAGCATCAGTACCCGAGTTTCTTTATAATCTTTAAGATCAGCATACTGTAACTGTGATTGTAGATGCAATCTTAATTATCTAAGGAGGCTTTCACTTGTACACAAAGTACTGAAAAACAAATGAAACAAAGGGAATTAATCTTAGACTGTCTCTCTGTATTAGGTTGCATTCTGTAAAATAAGTATTAGACAAAGGAAGTTCCCACAGAAGGACTCTGGTTATGTAGTTACAGGGATACACAGTTAAGTCCGTATTGCCCAGAGAAAGGACGACAATAATGTTACAATCGGGTTCTTTAGAGCTCAAAAGCTGCTTGTTTTCCTTTCTTTTCTGTTTTTACAAAAGAAAAAAAAAAAAACATACCAAAAAAAAAAGAAAAAAATTGCACTTGTTCTTGTGGCCTTCTTCACTTTTAAGATTGTCTGCCCACCCTTGATTTTTCCATCCACCATTTCTACAGAAAGCATTTTAGTTGTCAATCTTGTATTAAAACAAAGGGTTCTCCTTTTCCCCCTTACATTTATAAGAATCTAAAGCAGCAACAAGGTCCCCATGAAAACTCGCTATTTAATTGTCCCAGTTCTTGTTGAGTGCTGCTGTGAAAAGTGACACACTTCAGCCATAGGCCAGTACTTTTCTAAGAGTTGGTGCTCAAACCGAAAGAATCCTCGTTCTGCTATGGAGGGGGTCCACCCGTCTGGAATTCCTGGACAGGCCCCAGCTCCACGCTGTCTCCCAGTATTGTGGACTTCTGCAGAAAAACTGCTGTGGGCTCTAATGAGGGATTTGAGTAGGCTTTATTAAGGTATCACCCCACAAAATAAGCAGTGTTGTTGGTTGCACTTCCCTACTCAGACCTCACCCATCGCTTTTCAGTAGGTTTGCTTTAGTTCACGCTCTTTTGAAGATTGCCTCTCTACACTCCGTTCTCTAACAGACTCTGCTGCTGAGGCAGGGGGAGCTTTATGTATGAAGAGGGTGTAAGAACGATGCTTAAAGCAATGTAAAGTTCCTCCTCCCCTACGCCCCCCGTTACAGGGACAGAAATATTAGAAAAGCTTAATAAGGGGTGGCTTATGTAACAAGCTGCTTTTCTTGGAATTAACTGCAGCTGTTATTCTTAAGCGAAGTATTTGTGCTTAGGAATGTGTTTATATCTTAAATGGTTTTTCTTCTGCCGTAGCTCTCGCTTTCGTTTGGTGTTGGTGGTACTTTAATAAAAAATGTAGATCTATTGACAAGTAGCGGTGAGCCTGCTGTTGTCATCCACGCGTTAGTGTTGAAATAAAGAGCAGGGTCTCGGGGATGCAGTCAAATTGAGTGGTGCTCATAAATCACGGATCTGTTTTGCTGGCCTATGGATGAAAGGAAGCCATCACGGAGCAGAAAAAGCATGGCTGATAAGAGCCCATTTTTGTTAATCAAATAGTCATTAAAGGAACCTTTCCTCTGCACACTTTTTTTTCCCCCCCTTCCCTCTTTTGGAGTTCCCCTGATTGGCAACTGTTTGTAATTTCTTTTTCTTTTTCTTTTTTTTTTTTTTTTTTTTTAATCCCCAGCTTTGTAAAATTTCAAACAAAATACTCTGAACCAATTCTATACGATGAACGTTCCTAAGCCAAATAACTTATTTCAAAAACAAGGAGGGCGCTATGCTCTTTTCCAACATGATGGCAGTCATTTCAGATGATTTATAGAAGTCATTTTTTATTTTTTGTCATTTGTTGGGAGTTACTAACCACATTGTAAACTTGCCCCCTTGCTGCATATTTTACATTTCTCTGCTTTACTGAAAATATGAATGAGCTGTTAGTTCTTTGTTTAGAAAGTGGTAACCTTGGAAGTGGTAGATGTTTCAATACCTTCAAAGAATTAAAAGTGCCCGTTTTACAATGAAAATTCCACTTGCAGCTGAAAGAGCAGAGAAATTTAAATGGAGCTTTAGCTTCAGCCAGTCTCTCCGAAATTAACGTGAAGTTTTTGCTTCTCTGCTCTTTTCCCACTGTAGGTGGTTTTTTCATTGACAGTCCCTATTGCCAGCCTCTCAGCATCGCACCTTTTATTATTCACTTGGGCCCTCAAGATTTCTTCTCTGACTTCTAGAACCATCAGGTTGTGTGGCTCCAAATGGCATTTTGTACATATCTTAAAAGCAAGAACAAACGTGGCTCGTTTTGAGGTTTCTCAACTTCAGACATGGAATCTGAGCTTTTTTCCTTTTTTTTTTTTTTTTAAAGTGTTCTTCTCACTTCTTGAACTTTGTTCCATTTAATGAAAAGCAATACTTACTCCAAGCCACAGTCCTTTCTTTGGGTACCTAGCAATAGATGTGTACATACTGCTGGTTATTTCTTTACACTAGAAGGGAAAGGTGGGGGGGGGGCGGGCAGAAATCCAAACCCAAAACAAGAAACAAAACCTGGCAGAGTGCCTGCTTTAAGCAGTGAATCCTGCATTTAATTTCACTATTAAAGTACTTCAGAATTTTAATGCTATGACTATATTTGCATGTTTCCTTTAAAAATTGCTACTACAAAGACTTGCAATAGGCACTCTTGAAGCAGTAGTGCTTTGTGCCATTGTGTATGTCAGCAGACATGAAAAGTAGCAAAAAGGCAGAAGAAAAAAATAGAAGATATATTTTTTCCAAAATCTAATTAAATGATATATATTCTCTCTCTCTCTCTCTCTTTTCCCCACATCATTAATATGAGGCACAAAAAGGGTAGGCCTGAACTTGACTTTCAAATGGACTGCTTTTGTGTCTCTTCAAATCATCACCAAATAATAAGAAAACATAGTATTTGGTAAATGTCTGGTTCAAAAACCTTTGCTGCCTCTTAAATATTTGTACATTGATATTTTGAGATTGTGAATCAGCAATCAGCAATAACTGAAAGGAGAAATGTTTTTTTAAATGGTATTGGAACATCTATATGTTGCAGCTTAAGACTTTTAAGCAGTTTTCAGCAGGTTAATACCACTTTATTCTCATTCTCTCCGGACCTTCATAGCCATATGCACTTGTATAAAATAAGCAGAAATGTAGTGACTGTAAGCTGAGATCGTGATATAAAAGGTAAGAGATTTTATTTTCAGCTTAAAGAATATTTTTATTGCTTTTTTTCTAAAAAATCTCGTATACCTGTGACAATCTTGTATATGGCACGTTTTTATTATGTCTTGTTTAACTAAATGTTTAAACAGGTAATACATAGGTCTGAATTCCAACTTTGTATTTTTCAAGGCCACTTCAAATACTCCAATTTCAGTTAAAAAAGAAAATATTACTTAACACTTTTAAGAAATTGTTTGGTTTTATCAACAGACTGTTTTCCTGCCAATATTTTTCTCTTGTGTAGCATAAAAAGCTGTATTGATACTGCTGTGTGTCAGGCACTGCATTCCTTGCGTACCTGTGGAAAACATTTGGGTAGGTACCAAAGCCCACGGCCACAGCCTGCACTGAAAGCCGTACCATGGTTATAGGTATGTAGAATAAAAATGAGAAGTGGAATGTGTGATACTGTCTAACTAATAAAGAGAGAGGTTATTTCCCTAAACTATTAAAGCTAAACTCCAAATGAAGAAGGAAAGACTTTGATGATATTACAGTTAAAATCTGCAGAGATCAAATTAATCCACGAAGCAGCCAGTGGGAGGAGAGGAAGGCAGGCAGGCAGTGATTTAACTCTGCATGAGTAATTTGCTTAGCTGGGTTTTTCTAAAGGTAAAAATTAGGATACAGCCATCCATAAATAATTATTTTCAGTTCTGTAGTAGATGTTTTAACAAATATTTTACCTGGATTAAAATGGATTTGGATTACGACCTATATGGTGCACATGATATGTGTAGTTTTAAAATACTAGTGTTTTTTTTAATTTGCCTTTACATAACCTTGCGTTATGCAAAGTTGCATAGTACAGTACTGCACAATTGCAGTACTTGCAGTACTTGAAGTTGCTGGAAACAACTTTTGCTTTTTTTTTTTAACCATTTTTATATAAAAAAAGGGGGGAAGTTGATGTTGTATTAGCATTTTAGGGTCTCACTTTAGAGATGAAAGCATAAAAACCCCCTGACTGATCACAGTTTATACTGATGTAAAACAGGAAAACACTTGTTCAGAATATGTAGTAGTCTATCAGGCCCAAAGCTTGTTGGTTTGCATCAAAATATAACAGCAAAAATAAACTGTATTTCATTTCAATATTGAAACATCAAATTCACTAAATAACTGCACGTGTAGGTTATCCGTAACTCGGGGTACATCTGGGTAGAATTCATAGGCTGATACAGAAAAATACCTGCTAAATATTGCTAGCTTTGCTGCTGTGGGCAGAAACCTGACGTTGCAAATGGCCTATATATTTGTACCTGGGGAAATGAAGGTAAGGAGCTGGCCCAGTGAGGTGCCCAGGAAAGCACACCGCCATTTGATTACATTTGCAGGTGCAGTTGATGAGCCATCAGAATGTCCTTCTCATTCGGTGGTGCAGATTTTCATCTGCTGTTATCTTCAAGATGCAAGCTTGGGGCTTGGTTTGAAGCTCTCTTAAAATTCAATTCATTCTTTCAGCCTGTCAGGCCAAGGAGCCCTGATAGCGGAGCAGCGGGCTGCTCCGTTTCCTTTGGCAGACAGTATTTTATATTCGTCAAGGCAATGTTAAGGTGCATTATAATGAACTTCTCTCGAGTAGTCTTTTCCAAGGCTTAACTGATGTCAGTGTGACAAGCACTGTCCAGTTCAATGTCTTGCTGACTCTTATTTGATCTGTTTCTTTGTGGCCTGTATTTGGCAGCTTAATCCGTTTGTATTGGTTTCCATCAGAACTACTTTGACTGTGAATTTCTGTATTTTTCTGTAATTACCCTTCTAACTCTTACAATCCTAGGCACTCCACTCTTCTGCTTTTTTTCAAATTTTCACTTTGCTGGATCTTCTCTTTTTCACTAAAAGATGCGAAATTTCTCTAATAGATTTTTGTTTGTAATGCAAGCACTTATGTCTGAAATTTGTCCCTTTGCCTTTGCTCCCCCCCTGCTCGGTAGGAGAGACACCATTTCCTGACATGCAGAATACTCAGTGTACTTGAGACTCCTAAATCCTGAGGTTTGCAGCCACTTGGAATCAGTGACAAAATCCTAAGGTGCAAGATTGCCTCGAAACCTGTCTCATTGGCAGTGGAACTTCAGCAAAACATTCCCATGTCTTGAAGAGTCACAGATGTAGGTTCCTTAAGTGCCTAATGTATTGGCATTTGAGAGAGCAGTTAAATGGTACCAGTAGGTTTTAACCTAACTGAAAATACCAGGTGATTATCTGATCAGTAATTTGGGCAACATCTGCTTGATCAGTGTTGCAACAAGCGCCGTTTTGCCAAGGCAGAACTAGAAACTCCTTTCTTTTGCATAGTACTTGCAGGTTTCCTTCTAAAAGCCTCCTCACAGGAGCATGGTCTAAAGTGCCTTTTCTGTGAGATTAGAGGTCTGTTTTACAGCTACTAAGATTTGTATTTCTGGATATACCCAACAGCCGAATATGTAAACCTGGTTCCATATGCTTCGTGCAGCTGCTAGTATCATTGCCTATTTTGTAGTACCTTTTCAGTGAAGCAGAAATGTTATTTTATAGTTTGAATTTCTGGTTCATGGAAGAAAATTCTGAAAAAGTTCCTTTCAATTAGTACATATATAAATAGGACACCAGGGAAAGTCTGTGCCTGTACACAACTCTAGTTTTAGCTAACCAGATGATGGTGTGTATTTTGGGAAATGGTGTCTGGCACTTAAAGGATTAAAAGAAGCCAGAGATTTACAATAAAGAATGGACCTGTTTAATGTGTTATCTGTATTGGAGGTGAATGGTGTTATCGTTGACTTTGGAAGAACAACTGTGAGCTTCAGTGGTCTGCTCAGTTAACACTGAGGAAAGCGAGGCTATTTACAGAATGGGGAGATTAAAATACAGACTGTTCCACTGTTAACGACTGCATTAGTTTGCCATTAGCTGTGCCTGCATGCAAACCCATAATCAGACAGGTACATGCTTTTCCCTTCTGCCAGTTTGGGTTTCGTGGGACCATGAGGGAGAAATGTTATGTATAACCAGCCTGCTGCACTGTCTGACGGGTGTCTGAAGTGCCTGTACAGGACAGTGTCTCTCTCTGGCCCGTCTCCCCTTCAGAGAATTTAATCCTAGTTGACTTCGTTCATGGTTGTAGGACTAGCGTAAGAGCAGCATTGACGTGATCTTGCTATGAGGTCACATTCCAGAAGCAGTGTTTTCCTTGTTTTGAAATAAGTGGAAAGCTAGATAGAAGAATTGTTTAGAAATGTGTCAGCACATGACTTGAGGAGACACCTGGTGTTACCATAGGTATAATACAAATCAGCTGGTAGTTCTTCTCCAAAAGTGCCTAGCTCTGCAAGGAGCTGGCATCTCTGTTTCACCAGCTGCAATGGTCAAAGAACTCCAGTTTTAACAGCAGTCCTTACAGATGGAAACCCTTAAGTACTTTGTACTGCTAACCATACCTCAGCAGTTTTCTTCATGATGGGTGAGTGGCAGCTGGAATGCTTGTCATTTTCCCAGATAATGCAATTGTGAATTTTGAAGAAATAAGGTATTTAATAAAGTAGGACTTCAATCCTACTTTGCCAGCCATACAAGATTTTTCCAGGCATGTTCCGACTAGAGAAGGTTTTAAGGCAACCAGATTGGTTTGGAGGCCTTGGCTAGCTGGAAGCATGGTACATGATGCTTCCTGCCATCATGTCCTCACTCTGCCAGTGCTTGCTGTCTTCCTTAAGCACACATTCAGGAGTTGGACCATGGTGACTTTATTCCTGGGCGTTCTGCCAGTTGGATGGAGGGAGGCCAGCCTAGACTCATGAAGGGAATGTGTAATGCGTGGCCTCTGTTGCCCAAGCAGTTTCTGTTGGACACAGCGCACAATCCAACCCTCACAAAGGCAATTTAGTGCCTGGGTAGGTGGTTCCTAATCTGTCTAATTTGCTGTCATGTAGCCAGTGTGAGCTAATTGGATGATTCAGCAATTGTCATGGCTCCCACTTAATGTGCTGTAAACCTGCTGTCCAGACTTTCACTGCAGTTAAGTACCTTTGCTTCTCTGAATTCTGTCCTCCTTCCCTGCCTTTTCTGATCACCTTCTAGCATCCCAGTAAATAACTAATTCTCTCAAACTGTGGAATTGTTACATAGAAGTTTGTAGATTCTTAAAAACTTTTAATCAGCCTATGAAGAGCTTCTGAGAAACAAGTCTTCCTACAAATATTTCAACTTACTCATGTGCCAAGGAACTATTTCTACTCATTTACGAAGATCTGTGAAAGCTACTCTGATCTCTGGAGACTAGGATTCTTTCTTTGAGAACACTTGCCTTGTGGTAGGAAAAAAGATTTAAAATATGTCTTAATAAAAGACTATGCCCTGTAGCCACTGAAAGTTGTTAATTGGGGAAAAGTGTACAAATCCAAAATTATTTGAGGCTTTTTGCTTTCATTGAACTATTGAGAAAAATTTCCTTGACCACAAGTTCCTGGCGTTATTAGGAAGTAGAAAATGAAGTAAGAGTGGCATGAAGATTTTTCAAGTGGTCTAGGAACAAAATCTCCTGTTTGCTGGCTCTTCAGCTATGGGCCATCAGTCTCTTGGCACTTCTAAAACTCCAAGATACCAATAAAGATGACCAGCTTTAACGTACTGTCCCTGATCTAGTCCCAGCAATGTCCTTGGAGAGTGAGCCTGGCAGTCCCTGTCTTCAGTTGCCGATCCCCTGATTTTTCCCTTGCTTCATTGGTAATTCTGCAGCTGTATTTCTGAGAGCCTGTATATCATCACAGTTTAGAGATGGGATTCCTAAACATCTTTCCAGAACTGTATAAATGAAGAGCAAACAGACAATATAGTATTTCAGTCTTTACTCAGACAAAATTGCAGGTTTCCCTCTGCCTCTTTTGCTCGGTACGCTAAGATATGATAATTTGGTATTAGAACTTCTTGCCTTTAGCTAAATTCTCTGTAGACAGTTGCCTGTTACTTAAGGGAAAAAATACGTCCCAGCTTCAGATGAGTTCCAAGTCACGGAAGCAGCTTACAAAACCAGCTACTCTTCCTGCTGGTTCTGGGAAACAGCAGCAAAACTCTACTGCAGTGGATTCTTTTGGATACATGATGAGATGCGTAAATACGAAGTTCAGATTGTTGTTCGCAGTCGTGAAGCTTACTGAGACCTCTCCTCTCTGGCATCAAAAGAATGAAAATGAGCTCTCTGCTGGACTCACTGAGGAGTTAAGAACAGTTGTGCTGTCTTGAAAAACAGTAACTTGGCTTGAATGTTCAGGACACAGACCCTCTTGGG
>NW_009630795.1:26558-53699 GCF_000690535.1 Cariama cristata | reverse complement strand
TGCTGAATAATTCTATTGAAAAATGAGATACTTTGACTTGTTTAAAGCAAAGCAAAGGGATATTGTAGTTGCATCCGCGATCTATAGTATATGAGACAGCTTGTCTTAACAGGTCATTGGTTTCATTCTTCTGTTTCAGCACATTTAGTTTGCTGTGAATCTGATCCTTACTGTAAAGTGGAAATTCTGTTCTAGTCATTTTAGCACAATTCACCGGAGAAACTCGGCACTGAAGTCCTATGCCTGTGGGTTGTGGCACCAGTTTTCACCTGTGCTTTCTTCTGAATGTTAACCACTTGAGCTAGTAATTAAGCATTTGATGTTAACAGAATTGTTATCACAATTACTTAACCCCGGAAGTTATGTCTCCTTAGCTTTATTTGTGTCATCTAAATCGATACCTATTTACGACCAGGTTTTCTAGTGCTCCTGAAACATCTTCCTTTTTCCCATTCTGCTCATAGCAATGGGACTGATCCAGTTGGTTGGTTGTAACTGATGTTTGAGAGAATACAAAAGCATGAGTGGGACACATATGCCTGTTCCTCTAGTCTGGGGTCTTCTAGGAGAAAGACTGCTTTTTCTGCCAGGCTGGTCTGATAGCGTGTAGGCAATGCAATGCCTTACTAAAAGTAGCTGTGTGAGTTACATAAGAGAAAAGTTCAACATAGTGTAAGATTTAAATTCAGTAAAGTGGTTTTTTTTTTCCTCCAATTCCTGTGGCTGCATGAAACATTCAGACCACACGTTTACCTTGATGTTTAAGAGAAGTTGAATGTCCAAAAGTGGCGTGTGGAGATGTGCAGTTCTAAAGCAAATTCCTTATTTTGGATGTTGTTTTATCTTGTATTTGGTGCCTTATCTGTGTACAATCTAAGGTCATATATACAGTACCACAGGTAGTTCAATACCTAAGTGTACTTTAAAAGAACCCATCAAGCCTAGTCTACAGAAACTGTTGCAGAGACTGAAGCCTTCGCAGTGGGAGAGTTCTCTTCCATGTTTAATAAATAATCCATTGATAAACAAGAGTTGCAAGAATTTAAAGAGCATATAAAAATTTTAACCACAGATTGAGACTGAATTTATCTGACTTCTAACTTCAGAGGTTTGTGGCAATAAGATAATTAAAGGTACAGTCTCTTTTACGCTGTGTCAATAAACAACATCAAAATGTTTTATAGCTAGCCAGAAGTGCATGTTTGTGAAAACCTCTGGACTGTTATCTCTACTAGAAAAAATTACACTAATTCTAAAAGTCATTAACTGAATGTAACTGGCTATCCTTCATTCATTGGTACAGGGGAGTTGGAATGAGTAAGAGTTGCAATTAATTTTTAATTCTAGAATAGCATGTGGACTTAAGCCTCATTCCTGCCTCTTACCTGGATCTGGAAGCTCCAGGTGCCTTATGCTGCGTTGCAGTTCGTGAGGCGTAGTGCAGCTTCAACTTGAACACGTGCTTGCTGGATGCATCTGATCCTGGTAGAATGGACTGAGGCAAAAGAGAGAGAAGAAGAAAATGAAGTTAGAATGTCCTTCTCCAGTCTTAAAGGTTGAGCATCATAGATAGGAAGTTGGAGGGAAAGTTGCACTGCCTTTTCCAAGTCCATTAGTAGAGTCCGTGGTAAAACCAGGAGGTTTTTGTCTAATGTGGTAAACCAGCAGCCCTAGTATAGTAAGAGCGGGGGGAGATGGTATTGTTTTTTCAATAGTTTATAAGAAATTAGGTAAGAGGTTTAAGCTATCCATATAGCAGGCTAAAAGCTGCTACTGATGTTGCTACAGGAGATTAATTTTTTTTTCTCTATTCAGTAAACAAGTCCAGGATGGAAGGTGTTCCAGAGGAGGAAGAGGAACACAAGAAATCCAGGGAACAAATTTTATTTCCTGATGCAGCCCTATCCAAAATAGGGAGACTGCTACAGGCAGCATATATAGCATGCAACTGAATTTTGGGAGGGAAAGGAGTAATAGTAATTTCCCCTAAAAGAATTCTAACAACTTATTTCTATAATGCCCACAGTATTATAGATAACTTGCCTTTACACAGAACAGCATGGCAGCAAGGGAAAGCAGATTCTGCTTCCACAACTACATGTTGTCATGTATGTATTTCAGGTCACTGATACTGGTGTAAGTAGTTATGACAAAGTAGGTTCATCTTACCAGGAAAACGTATTTTGATATTCTATCCACTTCTATTTTTTTAAGCTAGAGGGGAGTTAATTATAGCACTCATCTGTTTCGAAGGGAGTAGAGCAGAAGGTAAGTTTTAACTTCATACTTTGAAGCTGCTATGAATAAGTTGATTAACAGTGTTCCATGGAAACAACCTGATGCACACACTTATTTTCTGTGTGCTCACTTCTGTGTTCTTAGAAAAGCACAAGCTTGTGTAAGCGTAATCAATACAAAGTTACTCAGGGTACTGTCTCGTGTGGGCAGTGGACAATAACTGCATCTTAAGTCAACAGGCACATATAAATCAAGCTTAATTAAGAGGAACAGAACATCTTGGCAGGTTTTGCTTTACCTACTGGCACTGTTACAATTTAATAATCTATGCATACGGAAATGTGTGTATTGCTGCACTCCCAATAGAACTTGCAGTTCTGTAAGGGCATCCTGTAAACTAACAAAGTAAAATGTAGTCAGTGTAGGAGAGAGAGTATTCTTCTTTCATTATTTCCACGAAGAACTGTTTAGAAGCAGACAGAAAGTGATACTGCTCAAAGCAGGATAATGGTGGGCTGAAGAACAGCATTCAGAGCAGTACAGCTTTTGAAAAGTTAAGTGATTAGATGAATTTAATTATGAAAACTCTGATTTGCTGTACAGATTATTTCTTGTGTTTTCAAAACTAGTATCACTGCTTTCCTGCTCAAAATAACAGAATAAAGAGAAGTGTAGTTTTCTAATAACATCTATTGCATGGAAATACACATATACTGGAAGAAAAGGGAGGCTGTACTGCAGAGAGCATATTCAACTACAGAGCCATTCTCTGGGCAATGCTGCATAATTTAAGAGTGGGTAAATAGGCCTTCAGGGGCAACACACCACAGAACAGATGTTTAAGGAAACAAAAAAAACCCCACGAACAAAAAAAAAAAACGCAGAAAAAAGCCTCGAAGCTTTGTCCAGTCATACATTTCTTCCTCCCTGAAAAAGGGACAGGTACATTGATATGCGCTTAGTGAGCGAGTTATACATCAGACATCACAAAGGTCCTTAAGGACAAATGTTTTAAAGCTAGTCTCCTTTTGGACAGAAAAGGGAGGAAGTTGACTCTGTCTTCCAGTTCCAGAGTGCAGTGTCTTATTTCTGATCCTAACTCTAAGTCAATATTTATTGATCAAACTAAGCTTTTTAGGTCGACAAGCTCTCTACGAAGCAATTCTGTTCTCTCAAGCCTCTGCAAGGGCCAGCAACTGGTGCTTAACTACTGCTTCCACTCCAGAATGTCACCCGTCCTCCAGCTGTCCCAGAGCCATTCTGGGACACTTGCACTGCTAAGAGAGCAACCCTGCTGGAGAGGGGCTGACAAAAGCACTGAAAGACTACAGCAAAGCAAGTCCCAGTGGGCTGTATGCTTTTTAAAGTCCTGTCCAGTTCTGAGTGACAAAGTTGAGCATGAAACCTGTACTGCCAAATGTACCAGCCCCTTAACGAGAAGGACATCTATGGGAAGCAGTCTCGAAGTGGAGATTTTGAGGAAAGGCTGGTGTTTTCCAAGTCCAACTGATAAGTTGTTTTTTTTTTTTTAAAACAGGTCACTGTTTTTAAACAGGTCACACATTTTTTAAAAAAAATGGTTGAGTTTCCACCCACCAAAAATCACCATCAGTCAAATCAATAAAAACCATTGCTGCTAATTTGGGCTAAAACATCCCCCTTGTATAACCCAAACTACTACCACCCATCCATCTAAAGAATTCTTAAGCAGCGAATCCTCAGGAGGCAGAGCCCTGCTAAGAGTCTGCACACTAGAAGGCAGACAGGAAATCTGGCAGTCCAGTATAATGTGACTTTTCTGATGACAGTTACTTCTACAGGACAAGGAAAAGATGGAGGCAGTGCTTTGGGGCAGTGTTTCATGCTCAGCAAGTTTGTAGAAGGAAGGAATGCAATTCTATAAATCACTTGTACTGTATTTCTGTTTCTAGACTTGAATGAATTTCACTTTTCCTTTGTGGGTCAGCATAGTAAACATTAAAGAAAAGGTGTATTTTTCTAAATCTCTTTCGCCAATAGAGGTCTGACCTGCAGCCAACAGATGGATTTATTTATCCACAGAGGACAGAGTGTTTATTTTTACACTAAGATTGGCTATGGCATTGAATAAAAAGTATGACCTTTGAACTGTCTAAACCTTAAATACTATGAACAAATTGCACAAATGAGTAATATGGTGGACAATTCCATCTTTCTTCCTAATAAATCTCTCGTTCTCAAATGAAGTTACCCGGAATTAAACTTCCAAGTGAAATACAAGAGATCCTTGTGGTCTAATTACAGACTACTTTCAAAATATTTAAGATTTCTCCCAGTTTGTAATCTGTAGAGAACAATGATGATTAAACTATTCCTAACTACACTGTAAATAAAGCAATTTGGCAACAACTTTAGCTATTTATAGCATTAAAAATGTCATCTGAACATTTATATTGTCTTAATTTGGTAGCAGTTGAGTGGGAAGAAAAATAACTGCACATTGAATTTTAAATTGAGCTGTATCTACTCACTAGCCAAAAAAGCCTGCAAATGTAAAGTAAATGGAATGCTTTTTGTACAGTAAGTTGCTTCCTCACGTGATGCTGTACCCTGTACACTTGGCTTCATTTGCCGTCTGTGTTGTGGTTTGTATGCCAGCCACTGTTATTAACTGTACACAACACTTAGATCTGCACTGTAATCTTGGTTCATTTGCCACTGATTGTAACCCAATGCTACAGACTTCTCTGTATATAAAACCATAACCATGTCCCATTTGCTTCCAATAGCACACAATAAAGGCTTATCTCTGTAAACAGGAATCATGGCCTTATGATTGCTTTGGTTTTTTTTTTTTGTTTACAGTGAGGAAACTGGCTTTAAGGTTTTTTGAAGCCTTGGAAGCCAAACCACAGAAGTCCATTCTACTTTAGTCAGGTACTAGGCTCAGCAGAAAGGGGAGACAGGCCTCCTAAGGCTGCAGTTCTATCAGAGGTGATTATTAGCAAAGTTGTGACTTTGAGATGTAAACATAAAGCACATTTATGCTGTAACAAGCAGAATGCATTCCTTCGCAAAGGCGTATACAGGACTGGAATTGTGCAAGGGCTGCTGCACACAAATACCTCTGGGGCTTAGCCAATGAAAGCAGTAACAGAAAAGCCCAGAAAAGGCTGCAATGAGACTAGCCAGGAAGGCAAGTTTTACTTCGGAATGAAAACCAGGCATTTCCTAGTATCTGGCTAATTAGAAAAAATGGGTGTCTATTTTCTTAGAAGATAAACTGCATATATATAAAAAATTAGTAAGGTTCTCAAACTTCTTTCCTCTCCTGCCCTTCTCATTTTACTGTATTTCCTAAACATTAAATTCCTGTGCTCCCAGTTTGTCCTCTGAGGTCTGAAGCAAATCCAAGCAATTTCCTTGAGGAATTGAGGGCAGGAGTTGAGGATACCATGAGAATTGTGTGGCTGTCATCGTTTGCTTGAGGCTGCAACTCATGGTAAGATTTACTGGAATATACAAGTACGTCCAGTCACCTGGAGTTACAAAACACAGTTTTACTCTAGAAGGGAAGACAGAGAAGTCATTTTATCATATGCTCTTACCATTTCTTAGAAGCATTTTTTTTCTGGTCTTTAATTCAACATTGAAGTCTAAGTGCAGAGGTCATTCATCAAATTCAGAGATCGACCTTGAGGAAGCATTAAAAACTGTTGTGAGCTGACTAAAGTTGAGATATTGCTCTTAATAAAATAAAATATATGGAACCCCACAGTTTAGCATATATGATGATAACCAGAACGAGGCTTTGTGTGAGACTTTTGCATGCAACAAAACAGTGTGCAGCCAGCTGAATCTGCTGTTGTACAGCAAACAAGTCAGTTGTTATGCACATAAGAGCTATTGAGGGACCACTGTACCAAAACCAACTAAACCATGCGTCACTTGAAATTCAGAGCTGCATCAAATATTTAGCAAGTAAGATCCATAAAGAACTGAACACAGTCAGTTAAGAAAACATCATTAACGCTTGGCTGACACTGAGATCTGTTTTACCCTATATATCAGCATAATACCATACCTATGTACATGGTTAATGTTAGCTAGCTTATTAAGAGGTCATTCAGAAAGCTACCTCAGGATTATCATCTCGGAGGTGCTGAGAAGGCTGACAGCTCTTCAGCAGTAGCCTGGCAATTGCTGGTCAGTGACAGCTACTGAAATGAGCTGGGCCCACTCCAGGAGCTGGCTGACATTCTGTGGCCTCACGGGAATGAAACAAGAGGTAGATAAGGGAGCGGTGCATGGGAGTATTGTATTACTGAGGCTAGATTGATAAAGGAGGTTAGCATGCCCTTCTTTCTTCACTGTGAAACTGCCTGACATCTCCTACTTTTAGTTTTATTCCTGTCCTGCTGTAGCTAACCTAAACTTGCCCAGGCAGTTACACAGTGCCTTGCTTGGGAGAACAGGGAAGCTGCAATTTGTGGCCCCTTGTACTCATTATTATTACCACCTCTCCCCCCCACCCCCTCCAAACCAACGAACAATACCCAAGTCTGTCTACTTTTTCTCAGCATACAATATGTCTCTTGCTATCAACCTGCAGATGAATGCCATGCAGCGAGATCTGCAACAAAGCTCCTTCATAATTTTCAGGCCCTCCTCAATGTTGCTTGATGGCTGTAGCCCCATCCTTTGCTGGTACAGCACTGAGGGGCTCCATGCAGAAGGAACCATCTGCTTAACAAGCAAGATGCCCAGTTTATCTTGCTGCAATCAACATCACCTTCAAAGACTGTACTTGATTACAGAGAAAGCAGGAAAAAATTATTTGTTGTCTGATGTCCATGCAACTAACAAGACAGCCGGTCACCTCCACATGCAAAGAACTGCTGCATCTATAAACCTGCCCAAAAAATCAGAGAACTAGCTCAAGTCTTGCTTCACAATAAACACACAACACCAGACAATGGCAATTCCATGTCCTACTTTTAATTTCAGTGGCCTGATTTATCTAGATGTCAGTTCCCCTCTCCTCATGAATAAACAACAGATCCTGAATGCAAGGTTTTGTAACATGCATTTGGGACACAGAGGGATGACAAAAGCTCCTTATTTACTCAAAAGCACACTTTTGGCCTGTGTACAGCAAACACTAAACCATCCCTCATGCTGGTCTACTTTGATGCTGGTCTTTTTTAAGAGACTTGCAAAATGGTAAAGAAAAGCAGTTAATGCAGAGTGAAAGTAGAGGTCTATTTTCAAAAGAAAAGTAGGATACTTAACAGTATCTCAAGCAAGGATATCTATGTTCCTCAGGCTCACAGACACCTTTCACAAGATTGCTAGACAGTTGGTGATTCCAAGTTTCCATGCAAAAAATTCAGAAGGCACTAATTTCAGCATTTATGGCTCTGAAAACTTATGTGCATGACAGTCTCAGCCACACCCTACTTGCCACAGGACCGGTAACTTGGGTCGCATCTATTAGTTGTCACTCAGAGCAGAGACTTAAGCATCAGTTCAATTCCTGTTGTTCCACAAAAACCATGTAAGAAGCCAGATTACAAAACTGTCCACTGGATGCCAGCTGTAGTGGTACAAATTTCATCCTCAGACCAAAGTTCCCACAGAACTACTGCACTCTTCTTCAGCCCCTCCATCAAGCACCTAGTCTCCCCAGTGCCAGAGGAATCTCCAGCCCTGCTGCAGAACTCCCTGCTGGCACTTTACACTTACTTGAGCATTACCTGTCCTTACCGGGCAAGCATTCAATAAAAGAGAAGAGTAATTTCTTCACCAGAACTGTCCCCTCTGCTAAGCTAGCACAAATTCTTGGTGAACAGCACCCCTCTTTCTGCAAGAATAGAACTGTCACCTCACTTAATGGCTCATGACATAATGCTGACTAACTGGCTGTTTGCTGCAGGATTGAGTTCTGCCAAGTCAGCTAGAAAGAGTTCTTCTCTTTCCCATTTGCTAAGCTGTAAATTATCCTTCCCTTTTGTGACCCCAATCCTTGGTACACTCAACTGAAAGAAACTGGAGCTGCTAATGCTGCCAGGGCCTTGAATTCATCTTCACTTTGGGCTATACTTTCCAGCGCATTTAGTTGTAAAGCTATAAAAAGCCTGCGTGTGCTCTTGTTACAGTAATACAAAAAGGCCCTTTCTTGCTCCAAGCACAAACATGGCGCAAAAACCTGAAAGGGCTTTCGGATCTCAAAAAGGGGTCACATACCTAGCACAAGTAACACTTCCCTCTTACCCTTTGCTTAGGTGCTGACATATCAAAGGTGGGATTTCCTGCTTGCAGTAAAGGAACACTCAGTCCTCTGCTGGTTGATTTATTCAAAAAGAGATTTGTTTTTCTTAAATCTAGGTAACTTCTAATCACCATACAAGAGGAAAGGCTAAAACAGGGCAAGATAACACACTATAGCTCAGTAAAACAAATTATGTTGCCCTGCACAGCAGTTCCACACAAACTCCTATATTGCTAACACTGCAGGTCTTGAGGTAGCAACAGGATTTTTGCACACAGCACAAAGCAAGCAGGTGGTCAGGGATTTCAGTTGCACAGGTCAGTTGTCCTGCTTTTAATGAACAATGTGGTTTTGAGGAAGATGCTGTTACATGTTGAAGACAAGTAACTTCTGTCTGCAGCTTGGGAACTGCAGAAATCTGTGGGTGCCTCAGTTTAGGCTGTGAATAAACAAACCTGAAAGATGAAGATGAGACCAAATCCCAGTGATCGAAAGAAGGGTGAGGAGAGCTTTATCCACCTTCTATTAATATAGTTATTCCAAAAATCTTCCTTATGCTCGTTAAGATTAAAGGGTTAAGTCTCCAGAAAATTAAGCCAAATTGCAAGAAACTGCTCCAAACTGACTTTGAGGGCTCCATTTCTATGGGGTCTGAGAAGAAAGGTGCTCTTGCAGAGGAAGCCAAGAGCCAGTTTGCAAGCCTCAACCTCAACTGGCAGACCTCGTCCCACTCAATCTCATTTCATCTTGGCAATAGTGAGGGCAGAACCCTGCCTGCACCCTGCCTGGCTGAGGTGTGGGATTGTTCCTACTCAACAGCTCTGTAGTTGGAGATGGAAGGCACAGAAATCAATAAGGCATTCCAGTGATGCCACAGTTACGAAGAAGGATCTGTCCCTTACAGCTCTGGCTGACCTGTACAGAAAAGGCAGTATCATAGATTCTTTGTTATTATTCCAATCCTTTGTTCTGTGAATTCTGTTCTGCATATAGATGAAGGTAAAAACCACAGAGCTCCTTAAGGGTGGCATCTGTTTACAGCATCCAATAGAAGCCCAACAGAACTGGTCTGACAAGATCGGGCTGCATGTCCGAGCAGCTATCTCAAGGTATTTTATACTCCATTTAATCTCTCGCCTCCCTTGCTATGTACAAAGGGCACGTGGACTATTCAGGGTTGTCTGGGACAATGAACTGATTTATTTTAATACTGGAACAAATTAAAAATTACACAGCTGAAGCAAAAGACAACACCCTCCCTTGCAAAAGGGGAGACTAGCACATACCCAGATTAGAAAAATGCAGCAGTGTTCAGGTGAAAGATGATAAATAAACTAAATTCAAGTACCTTAAATTATTCTCACTGAGAACAAGTGAATGAAGACTTGGACAAAATTTACAACTTCCCAGTTACACTACTTATTACTGGCCTCCTCATTCTGTCATAACCACAGAAATGAACAGCATCTGTAACTTCTAAAGATGTTAAGGGATCAGAGCAGGCTATTGAGCTGCTAGTGGATTCTAGAAACAGTCTATTACTGTAATGCTGAGCCTGAAGGGACCCAGGAGCTCTACATCTGTGCTAGCAGCAGATATCTCATCCATAATTCATAGAAGTCTGGCACAGGCTTCCATAGCCCCTCTGGCATGCTGGGTTTTTCACCATACCATGCAAAAAACACCTTAGGGAGACGCACAGTCA
Organism: Cariama cristata; assembly: GCF_000690535.1. Taxonomy (NCBI): domain Eukaryota; kingdom Metazoa; phylum Chordata; class Aves; order Cariamiformes; family Cariamidae; genus Cariama; species Cariama cristata. The sequence continues at coordinate 43,506 of NW_009630795.1, read as the reverse complement.
TCATCTTGTAGAAACACTGTCCTGTCCCCTCCATGCTAGATGAGATCTTGTTCCACAAGTGATTCTCAGTGGGATTATGCAGCAGTCCTACCATGCCCTGGGTAGGTGGAGAGCTCAGATATACACTTCTCGGTAAGCAACAAGCCTTCACCAACCTCCTCTTTCCCATCCATTCAACTCTGGTGCACCAGTATTAAATGACCATAAAACCACTTCTTTAAACTAGCATAAGCCTTCAGGGCACAGAAGACATTAAGTCACTTCCCTCTTTTCCTGTCAGCCAAGAACTGTGCCAAAACCACAGTGGTATTCTTGAACTGATAAAACCCCTTTGCTCACACCATGAAAGCTGATAGTGGCACAGCACTTGGTCTCATCTCAGCAAGCGCTTTCCTACCTTTTCCCAGGCACAGAAATGGAATGAAATCTGCACATCAGTCTTCTTTTCCCTACTTGGGATAAACTGGCCAGATAGATTAGAAAAATCCAACAGGAGTCATTCTAGTGTCACCTCCCAAAATTCATTTATGAACGTGGCTCTAAGGCTACCCTTTACCCTGGATCACACAGACAACTCTGTGCACTAACAGATGCTCACAGCAAGGAGTTTAAACACACAGCTTTGATGTACTCATGGTATAGATTAACTGCATGATGACAGCTCCTGCTCATATCTGGCAGCCTGCAAATCTCATCACTTCTGCACCTTCTGGAGTCTGAGAGTCCAGAGTGGCTGTGATTCTGTCTGAAGCACTGTAGAACCTTCCTAAAAATCATGACTTTTGTCATACAAGCTGTTGATTAAGGTGAACCGCTGCAACACCATAACTAAAACAGCGTGCTCACTTCTATAAAACAAGCTGTACTCTGAATAGTTATCACCTCCAGAGACAGTAATGTACAGAGTTAAGCTGCACACCAAAGGCCCATAAGGTGAGCTCATGATACAGTAAGCAAACAGCTATGGTCACATCACCTCCGACTATAACTCAAGTCACTAAAGCTGATTAAAAAATTCTTTTGGTCTAACATTTTAATTAATGTAAATTTAAAGTTTTTTGTATTCTGAAAAACTTTTCACTATTACATGATAAACTTTTTCTATAGAGTTTGCTACAGCTCATACCTCAACCGGCATTAGTAAAGCAAGAGTAACAGAAAGACTTATCAGCACTCTAAGCCAAGTTCAAGATGAATTAGAAATACATCCCATATATACACACTTCAATTTTACTACACTTCTTCCTAGCACATCCTTTCTGTACAAGGACATAACATAGCTTGCAGAACAGACTCAGAATAATACGGAATGTTCTAGTCTTGTAACTACTCCAGGTATCACTCAGATTGTACATTTTGGATTTGCTAAAAGCAAATGAGTGTTCACACAGAGGTTTTTGCTAATGCTGGGCACCTAGTATCATTAGATTCCTTGGAAAACTCCAGGCTTAATGATTTGATCATTTCGTAACAATTTGTTCAAACAAGCTATAAAGTTTAGTGACAGGGGACAGCATGCTGAAAGCAGGTCTCCCAGATCCAGCTGTGCCAAAGCGATAGTCCCTGCCCCTGCCAGCTTTCTCACTGTCATCCTCCCAGACACTATCACAGCCACGGACTTGCTAGCTGCACGGTTCCTGAAAGTGCTCCCAGCAAAATCAGCTGGGTCAGTTTAAGCACTTTGGTTGCTGGTCTGAACTAACCACTGCTCATTTTGTAAGAAGCAAATTATAAAACACTACCAACTGCTCTGCTGGCAAATCAGCGTGAGTCATTATGCTAACAGCCCACAGCAACTGGCTTCCAAGGGCAAACACCTCTGATGTTGGCACTGCATCTGGAAGACAGCATCTATCCAGAAAGCTAGAATATGCTCCTCTCTCTTCCACCTCAAAGCAAGGGAAAATCATAAACACAAAATAAACTGTGAAGCATATCTGGAACTCACATTTCGTTCAGAGCGGTGCATTACGTGTCACGTGTCATCTGTATCTAGTTCAGAGTACCTTTCAGGACAGAGCCTTCTATTAGAAAAAGCTCAGTCAGCAATAGTGTATCTCCAAAAAACCCAGTTGGCATCTTTCCTACATCACCTACCTAGAGAACATCAAGCTCCTGGGACAGTTATCACCAAAACTTTTCAATACAAAAAGTGAAAACCAGCATTAAAACATCAGAGTTATCTATAGCAAAAAGAAGAGCCAGAAGACTAATGCTACAGGATGTCTTTACTGCAAAACCATTTTAAGACACTCAAGTTAATCCTACTGGATTGAGTAGTTAAAACTTTACTGCTCTGTCCCTACGATTGCAAACAAAGGATTTAACTCAATAGCAAATGGCCATCAGGCCAGCTGTAGATCTGCCCCCCACCTCACGCCAGCACTGGTATGCCTGGGTGAGTGTTGTCACCAGGAAGCCAGTAGCAATGTTCAGTTGGGAGAGAAGGACTGTCCTTTTGGTGTCGTCTGATCATTGTTATCAGTTCTACCAGACTGCAAATCTGCACCTAAGAAGATGGAACACACTCATCAGAGTCTGCTTTTTAGCAAAACTGAAGGTTTAGGTCTTGTAGAGTTAATCATTAGACAACCACAAACTCAGCACACATTTGAATGTCTTAAGGCAAAAAAAAATTCAAATAAATGAAAAGCATAGCATGAGAAACACACCTGCAAGAAAGCACCTGCAAGTATTTTCTTTCTTTACTTCTTCTCTGACATACGTAGAATTAATATGACATGCCAAGCAACTCAATAATACGTGTATTAAGGATAAGACAGTACAAAGAGAAATATTATCTTGAAATCTGCATTTCTGGCTGGATGCTATTTGGCATCCTGACAGATTCTGTCTTTATCAGTTTATTGCTTGAATTATCTAATTGCTGGATTTTATTAAAATAGATTTTAGCTCCCTAAAAGTATAGAGAACATTTAATTTAACATTAAAAGATCATTCAACAAAGATTATTTCTGTTAAGAACCTTGCTATTTAACATTGCTCTTTAGAAGTCTTGCAGGGTCCAGGACTTTTACAGTGCCATCTGCAGCCATTTCAGCTATGCCAAGTTAGGCCAAACGCTGTAAAATAATTACTCAATTAAAAAACACAAGCTATTTCACAAAATTGGTTAGCAAACTGCAGTCCTCAGGGGAAGATCAGATAAATCATAATCTCCTCCCGTTACTTCGGGAACAGAAAAGTTCTATTTACAGTAGTTTTTACCCAATATACATACATTTGTATGCATTACATGTGTAAATGTGTAAGCTATAGTAATTTTTTTTCTACATACACTAGCTACTGTACAGAAATAGCTTCCTTTTACACATCTATACAAGCATTACCTCAATGATTCTAAGATTTTCAGAAGCAGAAATTTGTTTTCCTTATTTGAGCTTTCTGTACTTCCAGCATCAGAATACAGCCAACATTCAGCAGAGCCTATAACAGGGAGGAGGAAACTGTGAACTGCCTTAACCTGCTCAGCAGTTAGTGATTTGATTGGCTTCTCGTTGTGCAGGGTCTCCACGGGGAGAACAGTACAAGGCAGCCACTCATCACATTATAGATCAAACAGTTCAAGCGCACAGTTCTTTATTAGTTCTCACATCCTATTTCAAAGCTTTCCACTTCAGGAGGCCTCAATTCACCTCTCAGCAAAGATGGTGCAAGAAAGGAACAAACCTGTCTATGACTGTGACAAGCTGACATGAAAATTACCCCCTAGAATAGCAGGTGCTGATGCTACACAGGAAGAGAACTTACCGCCTTCCTCGACCTGAGGAGCCTACGGTGTTGTCTGCAAAGGGGAAAAACAAAAGAGGACAATTTAAAATCCATGCAAATTAAGATAAAATTTTATAACTTCTCCACAAAGATCATTAACGCATTATCAGGTTCAGCACAGGTTTCCCCCCAAATATTATGAATCTCCAGCGATTAACATTATTTTTCTAAACCTCTTCTGTCTTCCCTGCCCTCATGCTCTCCAGAGACCAGCACACAGCAGTGCAGATGCTGGGGCAAGCTCCAGGAGACTAGCCCACTAAGGGGACCCCCCCTCACACCACAGGCGCTGTGTGGGGAATGAGGGAACCGCCACGCCGAAAGGCCTCTGCTCCCCTCTAGGCCTCAGGATCAGGGGCGGCTCAGCAGCTCTGGGCAGGCTGCTTGGGCGCCATCAGTGAGCCTGCACTCAGTTCCTCCTTCCCGCCTGGGCAGACCCAGCCTTTCCTCTCACCACCACCCTGCTCCGCAGCCCCTTTCTCCTCAGCGCAGTGCCCACCACCGTGGCACGGTGCCTCACCTACCACAAAGCTTCCAGCAAACAAGATGGCCCCATGGAGAGGCCGCGTGGGTGACATCCAACGCCAGCCCCAAGAGCCGCCATCTCTCATGGGCTGCTCCTGCTGCCAATCAGTGTGCCAGCCTATCAGAGATTGCTCTGGGACCTGCAGGCTCCACCTCGACTCCTCAGGAAGGAGGAGGGAGCCATGAGGGCCACTGAGGTGGCAGGCACCACAGCCTGGCTTCCCTGGGGCGGGGAGCTGCCCCTCGCGGGGTTTTCCGCTTTGCAGCTGTACAGGCAGGGGCCTTAAGAATTCCCCCTCAACTAAACCAATCTAAGATAATCATCCGCATGTTAAACTTCAAAGTCAGCTCGGTTCCACTCATCCCGTGTTCAGCAAGAACTCACAACGTTGTGAGAAAACACTTGACTTTCCACGTTGCATCCACGTCAGGCAGCAAATACGGTTTCTTAACAGGGGCAATCATGGTTTTCTCACGGTCCATGCTTTCCTGCTGTTCCTGTAACTGGACTGCAGCTGTGTGGCCAGATTATCCTAAGAAAAAGCCTTCAGTATGGGATTACACTTTGTCCTATTTCATTAGCATGCAGAAAAAGCAGCAAAATCAAATCCTAATTCCTCAAAGTCATTATGGATGTGCAGCAGTAAATTGTAGCAAAATTTTGAAGGTATTTGTATGCATAGTCCTTGATCGTCTTCAGTACTACAGAAGGAATAACACTGCACAATAAAAAAATGTGAGGAAAAAAAGAGGAAAATTTAAAATAGAAAGTAATCCTCACTGTTGCACATGGACACCACGTTTTCGTTATTTTTTTAAGAAGCACCTTCAGTTTAGTTAGTTGGCTTGCACCAGCTTCCTTGTTCAATCAGGGCACTGGGCACGTGGCTGGCAAAAGCCACCCACCCTGCAGCACCGTCCCCTCTCCTGCCGTGGGCTGAAAAACCTCGCTGGATTAAGCTCTTAACGTTAGGCACCTCTGAAGTGTCTAAAGTTAGGCTGGATGAACGCGAGCCAAGCTGTTGAACAGATGGAGTGAAATCCTCCTCTTGATAACAGGAACTTTATATCACTGCCATGGATAAGAAGGGCAGCTAAAAAAAGTCAGGGAGGTAGTTATATAAATTTCAAGAAGGCTTACCAGCAATGCTTAAAGGTAAAACTTTCCAATAGATCTTGGAATATCCACTTCCAGCTGCAGACCCTGAGCAGCCAAGAAGTTCTGCAACAAAAGGAAGATCTAACACTAGAGCTACCACACTATGAGACCATAGGAGCTTAATGATGCAGCACAAACACGCAAAGCATTAGGAAGCTGGAGCCTGGAGCACATGAGACTTAAAACACAGCATCAGCAGTGGCACTGCTCTTGAGTTCAGTGCACAAAACCAGCTGAGAGGCATATGTGAATAGAAAGGTGACTGATTACCAACAAATAACTAACCACATTACTAAAGCCAAAACTGCTACCAAATACACTAATTCCTTTTCACTTACAGGTCTGTAAAATAGTCCTGCTTATTGCAGCTCTGACTCAATGTCTCTTTTTTTTTTTTTTTTACCTCGCTTATTCACATTCCTGAACATCTGCAAATTCATCTTCCTCGTGTTAAAAATTACCTGCTTCCTTGTGTTTCACATGTAATTGCATTTCAAAAGACATGCGTCTCAGCACAGGATCCATTTTTCTTAACTAGCTGTGGATATTTTAGATGGGAGTCAGATGTGAAATGCATTGGTAATATTTATTTTTGAGCATCAAAATCCTTCAGGTAGATATCTAAAATAATGCATAATGACTGGAAACTGGCTATAAAATGTTTTGTATAAAATGCTGTGAAGCCATTAGTTTCTCATTATATATGATCCATGTCCATGCTAAAAAGGGGAGTATATGCTGCATGCAATTTTGATGTAATGTTTATTTCGTGAGTGGAAGAGATCTGAACAATAAAACAACTTTCACCCCCCCTTTAAGTACCTCATTTTTGGAGGAAAGAGGAAAGTACACTATTTCCCAGTCCCTTTGGAGAAGACCAGTGGATGAAATGTTTTAAGCTTGGATTGTGCCTCCTTTCCCCTATTTACGTTCAAACTTTCCCAAAAGTTGTAATTATTGAGAAATTGCAGAGCTGAAGTTAACCAAGGGATGCACCTCTGTGAAAGACAAAGCAGCAAAGACTCTGCACAACCTTATAATGCCATTCTCTTAAAGCAAAAGTATGGTTAGAAAAGTGACAGCGTGGTAACAGCCTCCTAGGGCAGCGCCGCTTTCGGAGTCACCTTTAGTCATTTTGGTGACAAAAATACATTTTTACTCCTTGTTATCTCCGCAGAGCATGCACAGCTAGGGGAGCCTGCACTGCACTGTGACCCAATTAGTGCAGTCATCCAGTCGCACAGCTAAACCCTACATTCAGCTATGACTAGAAAATCCTAGTGAAGATGATGTGAACGACACTTGACCCCACAGAATTTGTTACTGATGATGATAAGCAGAGCTAGCCTACATTTATTTTGCAGATCCAAGTAGAATTTGGAAGGTCATGAAAATAAAAAGTTCTAAATTGGACATGTTTGAGAAATACTGAGTCACAAACCTCAAGGTGCACGAGGTCATTTTTGCAGCTTCTTTTTTTCAAAGTAAACCCTAGATTTTATTATATAAAGCAGTGTTGGCAACACTTAGAATATGCAGCCTTTTTTAGCAAAGCCCTTTGCGGCATGACTATAGTTTCAGTCTTAGAGAAGCTTGCAGATGCTACTGCTTCTATTTTAAGAAGAGAATTAGTTTTATATTGCAAAATATTTAATTAATTTCCTGTTAAAATGAAATGAAACAACAAAATAGTTATACAATTTTACTAGTTTATATTTCAATTCATAAAGTATACACACTGCAACTATGCTACCACAATGTCCACGCATCTAATATTGATGGAGTTACAGGTTGGGGTTTTTTTTTGGTATTAAACAATAGAGATAATGTATGCAGTTAAGGAAAAAAGCTTGGACATAGCATGTTCTATTCCGTAGTTACAGAGTACATTAGCTAGCATTAGTACAGTAAACAAGAAAAAGGTAGAAATACAAAATAAACCAAATATCTTTATATACAAACCAGTGCCTCTTATTGTTACCAGCTTATACTCACACTGCACACAAAATTTATCCACTGATGCAATAGATACTTCAGCATAACACAAACCATTATAAATTAAAAAAATTACAAGGTGCAAAACTCCATTCTACAGCTTTCTGGTGAGAACTCAAGACAATCCAATGAATAAGAAATCCAAGCACGTTTAGCACCTATTAGTGCAACTGCCTCGAGCGTGAAAAATGACCTACACAACCTCTGAACATGTTACCAGAGAAGTGAGTTGGATAGCTATAGATGCTTGCAGCTACGCTCACGCAGTGATTTTTGCCTCATATATATCTCAGTTTATTGTTTCTTTGTCCCATTCATACCTATGTGCAAAACTAAATACTGGAAGCTTTCTCAGAGCTTCACAGAAGGCCTGCTACAGCCGGGTAAAAACAAACAAACAAAACCAAAACAAAAACCAAAAAACCTGACAAAAAACAAACAAAAAGACTCAATTAAATGTCAGACCATCCACATAATTAGTACTTATTAGCAGTCCTGGCGTTGGGGATTTTAACGCTGTTGATATGTGGATCAAACAATATGACACACAAGTGAAATGGAAATTTGCCAAGAATTCTGATTATTCTTGTCTAGCACTTAGACAAGTCTCCCAGCCTCAGGTTGTGAATTTGTTTGGCAGCCCATGCCAAAAAAGCCCAGAGTTGCATAGAATTGATTAGTAACAGAAAGAAATGCCAAACAGAGAGATGGATGCTGCATCTACTAAAACAAAGTGGGGTTGCTCGACAGGAATGCTGAAATCATCCCCATTCATAAAGCAAAACATGTCACCTCCTACTCTCCATATCCTGCCTCTGAGGACTGCTTTCTGGCACTGATGTAGTTCTTGCTAAAGTTGTCTTTTTTTCTTGTTTGGGTTTTTTTTTTTCTTTTTCCTTTTTTCTTTTTTTTTTTTTTTTTGTACTTTGTTAGTGACACTTTTCCTTTCAAATAAAATATTAAAAAAGGTTATAACTGTAAAAAAACCTATCATATGTAAACTTAACAATTAGGGTTTGGTAAGTTCTCGTACCTAGTCTGTGAAAAGCCTCCAGCCAGACCGCAGAATGGAGTGTTTCTCTGAAGAGCTTCAATCTAGCTACATCACCTGTTAAATATCAGTAGTATGAAGATCCCATGTCTAGCAATAAAACCTTTCTTGTGTTTCCACCCTCTTTATCACTGACCTATAGAAATCCTGACATGCTGTGTTTCTATTTTATTTACATTCTGGTCCTCTCATGTCACAGAATTAAACATCTGGCCAAGGAAGGCAACAAAAGGTGTTGTGTTAAGAAGGTGTGTTTGCCAGAACTGCTTTTCAACAAGTCTCTTTTCCTTGGACTCCAGTCACTGTTTTTATAGAGCTTATTGTTCTGTTGAACCATGTTTTCTTTGCAGCTTGTACTTCATTCAATGCCAGACCCAAATGGTGCTCCAAATCCTGCAAACGGAAGAGTAATTTCATTAATTTGTTATGTATTCACAGCACGAGGTTATATGAGTTAAATTTAGAAGGTTCTAGCACATCTACAGTCTCTTGGCCACTTTAGAAGTTAGACAAGTCTTACATAAATTAAAAGTAGCACAACAAGCTGATGAAGGAAAAAAAAAAAAGCTTTGAAAAGCAAAACAAGACTTGTCTCATTGCCCTCAGTGAAACACTCAGCTTTCTTCAGTACATCCAAACCCTTTAATTCTTTCCCATCTGAGAAGGAGCTATTCCCACAGGAAGCAGACTTTCTACAAACTAATTTTTACCTTTCTGTGAACAAGAAGCACTGACATACCAGTTTTAGGATAAAAGAACAATGTTGTCATATTTTACACCAATACCTTAAATACCTGGAATGCTTTCCAATCACATTTTAAGAAACATGTCTAACATATGTCACATGTTATTTCTTCATTTAACATTGATTGTAAGATAAAGAAATGCATGATTCAGTACTTTGTCAGAGCTTGGATTTCTTCCAAGAAGTTACAGAAGATCAGTCACTAAGTACTGCACTGCAGACACGCAGATGTCTGGAAGCTGTAGTAGCTGGTAAATACAGTTCATGCAATTTCAATTATTTTGTCTGCATACAGTAAGTTTCAGACCCAATGTTTGGTTAAATAACCCATGCAGGAAATAGCAGGTTACAGTTTCAACCAACAGAATCTGTTCCAACCCCTGTACAACACGCACATTTTTCTAGGAATGCAGACATACCATATAGACCACAAAATGAACCTCCAAAGCATTACCTGTATTTTACATTCTGCCTCCACAAGCTGCAACTTGGTCTGGGCCAGTTCAAGCTCCATTTCCCTCAGCTGGTTTTTCAGCGTTTCCTTCTCCTCATCTGTGTCCTCATCTGAACCATCCTTGGCAGAACTAGCAACCTTCACACGGCCTTCTTTATTGAAGAACTCCCGGCAATGCTCACAGTCATCCACTTTTTGCTAAAGTAAATACCTGATTGTGAATGCTTGCATTGAAGTGCTGGTGATATGATCAAAGCCTTTTCCTGCCTCTGCTCTGGAAGAGCAGCACAACACAAGAGGGGACCACTAGTGGCTTGCAAACTCAGGAACTTTAGGGGAAGCACAGCCAAGCAGGAGCTCCTGCCACCCCCAGATTTATGGGCTCTGGAAACACTGCTGTTATTTTTGGTAACACCGTATTGCTACAATAACAGGCTCTGTACTGCCCACATGTTACTTTACGGTAAAAGACAGTCAGAGAAATCTCCTCCAGCAAAAAAAGACCCCTCAAAAAAATTAACAGTTATTATGGCCCAGCATCAACGTTAGTATGTAACCAATATAGCATGGGAGAGAGCTGACAGTTATTCACCTCTTCTCCAAGATCTCCCCCTTATAATCTTCTTTCCAAAACCATAAGTCACTAATGAACTGTCTTTCAGCCACCATTTTAGTAATGAAATAAACTGTGTGCTTGCTGTTATGATTTTGCTAAGAGATTTAAACATTGTAGACTGTGGATCAATCTAGTCTCTTACCCGTATTTTCTCAATTTCAGCTTTATTTGCTGTTTGTTGCTTTTCCAGTCGCTCACTCAGCTGGGAACAAATCTGACAAGCAAAATTATGTTACCAGGCCATTTATAAATGTAAATTTCCTCCCAAATGAATGCTAAAGCACAAATAAATGCCTCAGGAATATTAACATGGATAGTCCGAGGGCTCTTAGAAAGACAGGAAAACTGGAATGTTGCATTAAATTGTCTCACTGTCATATTCTCATTCTCTACATATTCTTCTATGCCCAGAAGAAAAGGTGCAGTTTCAACAGAAGTTGTTAGCAGTTTGGCCTTGCTAAAGGAGCCAGAAAAGGTTAGGAATAGCATGGCTCTTTTCGTTGCCTTTGGGATAAAAGAACCAGGCAAGACAGCCACAGTAATAATAAAAAAAAACCAACCAAACCAAACCAGTTCATTCCCTGAGACCTCTGTGATGCAGACTTAATGTTTTGAATGTTATGGGCCCACTAAAAAGATAATGAACTTGCTCCCTTGATACCTTATGGTCAGGAGCTTGAATTCCAAAACAAAATCTTCAAAAAGGAAAAACACATCTTTTTTATTTCTTAAGTGCAGTTACCATTTGATTGAAGAAGGGAAGCTAGGAGAAAACACTTTCTTGGAATGAGGTGAACTTTTGATATACAAGAGCCTATTTGAACAACGTTAGTCTGTAACCAAGGCTGATGATGATGGTGACTGATGACCTACAAATACCTGTATCGGGGCAAAAAGAACTGACCACCAAGCATTAGGATCTCAGCAAAAATGCAAAACCAACCACAAGCTTCCCATTTAAAATAGCTAAAATGCCTCCTCAAATGCATGGCACAGATTACACTTATTTCCAGAAATCTCCTAAAATACCTGAGAAAGTCTTGCAATTTGATAGCAAACCACATGATCATTAAGTTGTACTTACCTGTTTGTAGTCACCAATAATAGAGCTGTTCTTTTTGATCTCTGACTCTGCCTTATCTAGTTCCCTACGACACATTTCCTTCAGCTGCAGGGGGGGGGAGGGGGGGGAAAGAAAAAGTAAAGGCTTTATATATTTGTACAGTCTGAAAAATAACCAGGTGTTATTTCCTCCTTCTCCTTAACCTCACTGCTATACTCTATACCAGGGAACAATGGTCTAGCTCAGCTCCATGCAGACAAGGAAAAGCTGGACTTTGGTGCCTATCATTGCTAGAAAAATTGACTAGCTAAGAGAAGAAAGTATTAATAAAAAGTGCTGACAGCTGAAGTCCTATACTGCATCTCTGTGCAGCAACCTCTAGCACAGTCTGTACCTTTGTGATTTCAAGTTAAAAATTCACTACCCTATAAAGCACCTGGCAGGAAAGTGAAGAATTCTGCTTTGCTGACGTCCTTTACACTACAGAAGAGGGACAAACATGACTTAGAACATTAAGCCCTTCCCACACTTCTCACTTTTTTTTTTTTTTTTCCTAAATTTCTGTACTGCACAGAAATGTGAAAGTGACAGAAACGTCCCTAACCTGAGCTGATTCTTCTTCTAGGCGCCTCTTTTCTTCTTCTGCATCAATCAACTTCTGTTTGGTCATTAGCAGTTCCTTATTCAGAGCATCTGCCTTTTCTTCCGCCTGAAAACACAAAGAGTGGAGCATAGTGCTGAAGAGAGGCTTTCTTGCTGTGCCAATGCTACTTGGCAGCCATGGGCACAGACTACAGTAGGACACAGCCAAGATTGCAGTCTTTTCATTCTTATTAATAAGGGTCTGTTCATTGTTATTAATAACAATAAAATTTTATTCTGATTTTTTTTTCTAAAAATTACCATCTGCAATGGCAAAGCAGCAACAAATCAAAATTAACAAAGTATACCGCTACACTCCATCACTCCAAAACTCCTTGAATTCAGTGATTAGTCTTAGCAAAACTGGAGTGGGGATTACTCCAAAGAAATCCAATAACAGAAATAAGTTTTGTTTTTTCATCCAGACTGGAAGTTGACCAATACATTTAGAAGACAACAAAAGGCACAGAACAGTTCACAATGTGCAAGAACGATAGAAGACTATAACCAGCTTAGACCTAAGTTGAATTTGCAAACTTCCAACCTTGCAACGCAAACAGAATTAATGAAAAATGCCTCTAGAACATTTAAAAAACCCCCGTAACTCTATGAAATCTACCAATGGATGTGATACCATCTTTATTATGTCACCCAGAAAATACTACATGAAAAAACTTAGATGCCAAAGCAAATGTAAGAGTCAGTTCCCTCTCTCCTTTCCTTCTTAAAGAAAAGAGATGTCCCACCAGAAACCATACAATTCCTTTTTACTGCAGTTTAAGAATAAAGACATATTGTTGAAAAATCTCAGGCTCTTTATAAACCACTAAAAACTCTCTCTGCAAAGTTAAGACACCTTTTCCTGTCTTATACTGAGCAACGCAGTACTTCCCAATAGGTGTATGAATTCTACATAAAAATAGATCAATAACTCAACTGATATATAAAATCTTCAGAAAGTAGCTGTACCAATTCCCTTCAAAGGAAGAAAATCAAACAGTGAATTTTAGTCCCTTAAAGTCCTGCTGATCCTTTAAAACAGATGGTAAAGGCAAAGAGAACATCTTTTCATTATACATCGTTTTTAAGCTGTTTTGAAGTTAAAGAAAACTGGGATGTGGGGAGTCCAACAACAGTAGAAAAATGAAGCCTATTTTCTGGTCTAGTGCAAAGGATATTAAGGAAATTCTTGTATTTCCAAATGCTTTGCTTTGATCTTTTAGGTTGCAAGATTTCTGACATGGCATGAAGGTATTAAAAAAGGTGTATTAAACAATGTCCTTTGGTACTTTTCTTTCAGGACATCTGGCTAGTAGAATGAAACTTATCATTTCAGGATCCAATTAGAAGAAATAATCAGGGTCCTAAAGTAGAATCAAACCTACCTATCTCCTCCTGGGGGATAACCCAAATGCTGCCAACATCATTTACCATGTTTGAAGGCATGACTATTGTATTTCCAATGAGGTATCTCAAAGAATTTGCTTAATTTTTTTTCCTCTCACAGCTCTCTATTTAAACAAATCAATGTAAAAGCACAAGTGTGCCTCATACAGGCTCAAGCAGCCACAAACAACAGTTAATAGCTTCTTCAGTACATTTTTTGCTGGAGTCCACCCCCTGAGTGCAACTGATGGGCAGTCTGCATAGCCTTCTACGAGCTATCTTTAATGAAGTGAAAAAGCATAGGTAACAGGAAGTCAACATAGCAATGCGCTGTGAAAACCCTGCTTCTAAAACATACTTCTATCATTCACAGATTTTAACACTGAAGAGCAGTAGATGTAATAAAACTGAAAGTCATAAACCAAACCTCATTAAGAACAACATTCACCCATTAGCATCAACATTTACTATGAATATTTTTCCAACACCAAGCTTCCAGGAGACCGTGGGAAACCTTAAATTCTCTGAAGCTGATAAGCTGAAACATTTTAAAGCCTGTCAACTCCTGTACTGTATGACTTTCAAAAGTCATTTTCCTTTGAGATTTCAGAAATGCACTTATCTTGGTACAGAACAAGAATGGCAAAACATGAGCACTTGAACTCTTCCCCTCATCTTCCCAAGCAGATAGACTAAAGGTGTTCTAGCCTAGCATGTACACTACAAACGCTAGTATCTTTCTATCTCTGCATGTCCTGTCAAAAAAAGCATATCCTAATAAAATCGCCCAAACATGCGTATGTAAAGAAGGGAATGGGACGGCAAGCTTAAAAAAAAAATAATCCTATAACACAAAGCGAACCCCAAGTTTCCTCCTGGGAGCTCTACTGATACAGGAAACAACCCAGGATGATGAGTTCACATGGGCAGATTTCAACAAGTCAAAGGGAAACCACAGTAACATTTTCAGAGTTGCCTAAGGTACCTGATAATCTGATTCCACTGAGAGCCAGACAGACTCAGACTTTCAAGCTTATTAAGCACTTTGCAAAAGCCTATCTACTGTGAAATCTTATTCATAAGAACACCAGTTGAAGGAAAAGAGGATACAGCATCCATGTTATTATCTCTGTGACAATTCAAAGACTTGACTTTAGCTCCTACTAGACTTCCTTTTAATATACATAGAAAAGAAAGCAACTACTCAAGTACAGGCTCAGAACCTCTCATCTCCCTCAAATTATTCTGAATGCTTTTCAGAGTAATTAGTATTTCAGTCACTGGTCCTGTTTCCTGTGGACCTCTGACACAGGCCTCTGTATCATCAGTCTGCAATAAGGACATGGAGGGAAGAATCCAATCCCACCTAAATAAAATATAGTCCATGTATCTCTTCTCCAAGGAGAGGAGTAATGAGGAATTAGCCCTAGTACCTTGTCTCCACTAGACAGCATTAAGACATGTCTTACATTATCTAAATCTTTTCGCAGAGCAATCTTGCTGGTCACCAGTTCATGTGCAAGATCATCATTTTCTTGCTCAAGCCTCATGTTTGCTTCTTGTAGGCGCCGGTTCTCACGCTGTGGGAAACAAAACAAAAGAAATCAAGAAAAAGGTCTTCCCAGGTGTTCGTCTATGAAACACAATGCTTACCGTGCCTAAGCACAAATGCCTACCTTATACTTTAAGTATGCAAAGACAACTCTGCCCACATGAAACTCAATGAGGACAAAACTAGCTAGCCATATTGTAAATACAAAAGAAAGTAAATAAAATATTAGCCTTGAGAAAAAAACACATATAAATAACTCTGCTCAGCTATTACTTATTGAGGTACAGAAATGTGTTTGAAGACTGCAATAGTAGGGGTATCGTTCTACCACCAATACCTTGCCAGGAGGTTCCCACAAGTACTGATTTTCTTGGCTCAAAATAGAATTTGCATGCTGGAAACAGGGGAGAGGGGAGGATCCTGGGAAAACCACTCTATTTCTTTGCTGCTGTTACAACTCCCAGCACACAGATAGATATTAAATATAGTTTACATAAAACTCTTCAGCTTAAAATATATAAATTCATCTCTGTATGTGTGTCTGTGTTAGTGTTACGTATATGCATAATTTTACATACAAAATGTAGCCCTATAATATATTTATTTCACAAATAAAGTATTTATAAACTTATATACTTACTGTAACATACATCATTTGAAATTAGGGAGAGGAGTGAAGGCAGGATTATAATCAATGGAAGGCAGAGTTATAATCAATTAAGCATTTTCTTTCTGTTCATGGCTTTTGGTGCAATCAGCGTGTTACACAAGTGCTAGAAATAGGCTCTGGTGAAACAGTTGTATAAGCCCAAATATAAATTCATACTATTCCTTTTTTCATCGTGAAGCTGGCCTCACAACAACTCCATCCTGGTTAACATTGCCAACAGAGATTTACTTCATGTTCATGTAGCCGATTGCCGTGTTGCATCCAAATTGGTCACAAAACAAAGACAGCTCAAAGAAAAAGGAGTCAAAGTAGGAACTTCCTGCAGGTACTGTGTGTTAAATCAGACTGGAGTAGGTAAGCGTTACCTCAAATCTTTCTATAGGATCCTCCTGTTGAGCTTGCTGCTCTCTCATGGTATGATACTCCTTTTCATATTTCTTCAGCTTCTTCTGGCTAATCTAAATTAAAGCAGCCCATTAGTTCCTGCCCAGAACACCCACAAAAGAACACAATTCACAAAGTGTTATAGTACAAGCTTTAGGCAACTCCTGCCTTCTACAAAACACAGCTAGTATCTTCACTCTTCCCCTTTTGTGGAACATAGAAAAGTTTCTGAAAGGCATCCACAGGAGCATCCTACCTGAGTCTTCCTCAGTGCTGCACCGCTATTTGATGCTCCAAATACTACAGTGGCGTAGCATAACATTGCCTCCAAACCCACAAGATATGCTTAATTTTTGAACTAGCATGATGCTGCGGTTTCTTCAGTTGCCTTTTCAGCTGTAACATTTATCATCATGCAGAAGTATTTCGTTTACTTTACGTGAGACTGCAAATGCTGAAAGGGCAAGTGCCGGCTCAGCTGACATTTCTGCTAGTGTCACTCAAGCTGAGTAGAACAGTCCAGTCCCAGAGTTGCCTAGGTGCCTCAGCAAGCAGCAACAACTCAGAAGCACGTATGCTCTGTCCCCTGCTGCTCCGGGATTGGGAAGGCTGGAATTCTGTCCTCGGCTGACAGACACAATACTAGGAAAGAGACTCTCTCAGGGTCCCAGTTTCCCCTTCTGTGAGAAGGGAGGGAAAGGTAGTGTTGAATTCAGTATTTTGTGCACAGTGTTCAAGTCCGGCAGGGACAGAGAACACAAGAGAACCTGTAACAGATCCTGACCAGCATCTTCCCTGGTGTCACCTGTCAACTCTGTCATACGCCGCAATGGTTTAGCAAAACAGACTATGCCAAGACCACTGTGAGCGTTTCACATGCAAGTTAGTATGCATCTAAATTAAATCTCTAGGAT
>NW_009630795.1:0-26527 GCF_000690535.1 Cariama cristata | reverse complement strand
GCTGAACCTTTATTATTATTTCAGTAAACCAAATAAACTAAAAAGCTATGGCTATGTTTTCCTCTTTAAAAAAGCCTTGTCTGAGAAACATGTTAAACAAATTTTACATGCATAGGTGACAGGCAGAATGGAAAACATGTCTAGTTTCTCTTATCTTTGGTTTTATCATTCACAACCTTGAAAGGAACTGTAGAAAACTGGTAGCTAGGCTCCCTCTAGTGAGGGCTGCACAGAAACATTTCACCATACTTAGCTGACTGGTGTTTTTTTTTTTTGGAGATGCCAGCCCATTTATCTGGAGTCAGTCCAGCCACATCACAACTGCAGAAGGTATGCTTACTAAGCACTCCAGACAAATACCCAGAGTATTAACCCTTTACTGACAATCAAGCCATTAGCTTGAGTAGATTATTTCACTGCTCTGCCCCTGCCCAAACACTGCCCAAATTACTGGGTTTCATACACCAAATCTTAAGATATGTAAAGGTTAGATCTTGAGAAGCGATGCATCCAGCCACGTGAGAGGAAAAGAAGGCAGGCACACATCTACTTTTCCAAGTGCATTAAACCAGTTTTGCCTTTAGACACCAATAATGAGGTGATCCTGAGAAGATATGCTATTGTCACAGATTCTGGAGCCCTAGAGGGAACTGTGTCCCAGGGAAGTCCGCAAGGCCTTTGGTTTTGCATGGTGATAGAAAGCAGAAATGAACACTGAAGTCCCACCACAGTTTTTCAGGAGCACAGGAGGCAGCAGCAACTCTGTTAACATTTGATGGCAACACTGAGGAGCTACTTTAAGAATCTAGTGTTGTCTCAAGCTGATCATTTACTGACCTCCTTTCCAGCAGAATGCTGTTGTAATCACAATGCCTTAGCCAGACTACTTCTCCCTTCCTATAAATGATTTATTTTGACATCAGGTCCTTTTCTGCTCAAAAACACTTCCAGATAAAGAGCCGGAGATTTCTACTGACAGCACAGGACTTGCATTTTAGGTCAAAGAAAGCAATTACTTGCAGCACTCCCATCAGGGGCAACACACATGGATGTGATATAGAAGTGTTCAGCATCCATGCAGAGCCCAGTAGTGCAGCCTGTACTTTCTCCATAGCCTCCCATTTAATCCCCCGAAAAAAAACCAGCACTCAAGGAAGCAGTGGACAACCCTGCCATGTACTGCTCAGTGAAGACTGTTTGCTTTACCTACTTCACATAGCACTGGGAATGCAGAGAATTTTGGCAGAGTGGGAATAGGAACAAGTTGTTATTCGGAAACCTGAAAGGCAAATGCACTTATTTCACATGGTCTTAACCAGATGCACATGTGGCTAACGTTAAACAATTGGAGAGCTAAAATAGCTTTATTCTTGATTATTCCGTCATTTCTATGCTAGTTTCATATAAGATATGCCTGAACTCTATCTAGAATACTGTTATGTGTACTGCTACTACGCCAAGAGTACAAGGTGCCTTAAATGTTAACATACGAGGGAAGTTGTGTACTTATGCACTGATGCTACAAAGAATTCCTCTAGTGAATTTTAAGGAAAAAGGATACTTTGAACCATACCAGTGTATTTGACTAAAAATGAATCTCATGAAACCGTAAAGAAAGAAACAGAACTTCCTTAAAATACACTAAATAAATTATCAAAGTTCCATTTTAGAACTCAATCGTTACACCTATAAAGAGGAATCAATAACTTCCTAACTGTAACTTTTTTTGGAAATTTCACTTTAAGGGCTTATTCTAAAGTGCCCACATAAAGCTTTAGTTACAATATTTACCGATTAGAAAAGCAATTGACTTTCAGCTGTGAGGTAATGCAATATTTGCTATATATAAACTAAAATCTCAATGTCAAAGGCTAGAACTTTCATTTCATATAGTTATATTTAAGAAATAGGGCTTAGTGGGCAACTGAAATCTAAAAAAAAAAAAAACCCAAACCCCACAATCAAGCAAAATCCCCTCCATTGTTTACCTCAGTAGTTCAAACACACAGGAGAGCTCACAGAGCTCTCTGAATAAATTCTGTTAAGAAAACAAGAATTACTGAGATGAATTCATTTACGGGACAGCATCTCTCCAGTCTACAGTACACACCGAACTCTAGTCTCTATGTTTCTATTCTGTTCAAAAGAAGGCTCCTGTAAGGACCAGAGGTGACATTTTTTTACTGTGATACATGTTTCCTGTTATATAAGTCTGAAGTGTAATTATCATCAGTATTTCCTAAACATTGACTGTATGAACAGTTAATCAACGATTTGTGGGAGAAGTCAAACAAGCTGTGACAACCACATTAAGAGACCATCTAGATTAGCGTGCTCGCCTCAAAACACCCTCGCAGAAAGCAGTAGGTACTTACAAAAGACTGACGTTCAGAAACATCCGCACACCAAACACTGTATGGTATGTCAGAGCTCTACTTCCAACCAGAGTGTCTTAGCACTTGTTTCCAGTACCCAAATGAAAAGCCAAGAAGGAAGCCAATACTGTAAACCTCCCCACATGGGCTGCTCATGAGAAACAATGCTGTTTTGCATTACTAAAAAATGTCAGCTAACTGTGGCAGCTCTAGACAACATACAACTCAGCCAGCACTTTGTTCAACTTCACATAAAGTAGACCCTCTTTAGACTACAAAGATCATAACAGATTAACCTGTTATTGTCAGCTACCTAGAGTACAAGTGAAATAGTCTTGACCAGGAAATTAACTTAAAATGCTTTTAAAAAAAGCAGCATATATCCCCCACGATAAACCAATGACAAATCAAAACCTCACAGAAGGAATACGTACATCGCAAGGTCATTTCCCATTGTAAGAAACATTAAATGTCAAATCATATTCCTTCATGTCCCTAGAAGATCTATAAATCTGTCAATGCATTTTTAGTGAGCTCCCTATTGCAGTGCATAAATATCACATGCACCCACAATTAAAAATACCCATTTTCTGTCTGAAAGATTACATTCTGTTTCTGCATTATCTACTGTTTTAAATGAAACCTCCCCACTACCTTTTGATGAAAGATAATACCAGAGAAAGATTTCATCAAAGAACTGCAGAGACGTCTGCAATTATTTTATATTAGTGCCATTAGTCATTTAAGTTTTGGGGGTTTTTTGGTTTTTGTTTTTTTGGTTTTTTAAGTAGTCTGATTTTTAGTAGGACTGAATATTGCTTTCTGAAAGCCATTCTGGTTTCAAGTTCTCCAGGTGGGCCCATATCACTCTGAGAATCTTGGGGCTTTACGGTGTTTCACTGTAAAGCATCTGCAATGTCTTTGCATTTGGACAAGCGAGTTGCAAAGTTACGTATGGAGACAGAAATTGTACCCATTAAAGATAGGCTTGCAGTTGCTACCACCGCATCTTTACCTTCATATTACATGCTAATTCCATCAGCTTTTTTGCATTTTCTTCTGAACGGTATCTCTTGGGCAGCTGTACACGGAAGAATTTTAAAGCCCCTTCAAAGTCAGTCAGTAACAAATCATCCTTGGTAGTCTAGAGACAAAAGAAAAACCATTAACCGCAAAGCAGATTTTATACAATTACTGAATTCCCAGAGACAATAAAGCAACAGTTTTGTAAAGCTCCAAGAACATAACTACTTTTTAACCTTCTGCAAACAGTGTTTTGGTTCTATTTCTGCAGCCTTCTATTTCCCCACCAGCCCACCCCCAAAAGCACTGTGCTGTACAGGGCATACCAGACAACAGCACGTGTAATACAGGAAGTTGTTAGATTTGGAAAAAAAGCATAATGTTTTTGTAACACGCATCTTAATTTTTTATATGGTGCACCATGATGCATAAAACACAATGTAACATTGTATACTCACTTTTAATAATCCCAGTGCAACATTAAAGATAACACTTATTCCCTGGAGAGAAAAATAATGACAAAATAAATTAATTTCTCAGTATTCACAAGCCTGGATATTAATCTATTTGGCGGGGTTTTTTGTTTGTCTACTTTCTGTGAAAAGCAGAACCAGGATACAAGTGTAACCAGGTGCTACATTAAATCAAAGGCCCAGAGAATGACTTTGCAAACAATTAGGAAAGTATTTTTACTGGATAGCCATTACAGATAGCAAAACAATCTTTGAACACGGGTTTCACTATCTCCTTAGTAGTCTGAAACTCTGAAATGATGAAGGCACTATTGTGTACTTTATTTTTCAATAACTAGTTGGTCAGCTCAAGATAATTTAATTTTCATATAGCAACTTCTGAAAGCACTGGATTCAAATGCAATATATACATCAATATATTAAGTTCTGGTATTAAAAAACTGGGATAATTCATGTAATGAAAAAGAAAGTGACTCACTTTAGGACAGAGTCCCATGTCATCTATTTTGTCACTACTTGTTAAAGGTGTTTTATTTATATTGTCCCATTAAGTACAAACAGTTCCTATAGTCAGTAGTAAAATACACCTTTCTTAAGGGATACCTTTGATAATCAAGACACGTTGCTCATCTTATTTCAAGACTCTGTCTTTCTTTTTCCCACTAAATTATTATTTCACTAATCCTTTAAAATGATTTAAAAAAAAAATCCGTAAAACTTCACTATAAACACAATTACTATTTATGAATTGAAAACGTGTTTCTAAACAAATAGAACTGATTTTCTCAATTCCATCTGTTGCTTTCTATTGCACTGGCACACAGACAAAGCAAGCAGCAGATAGATACAGAGAAAGGGTAAAAACATTGACCAGGAGATTTAGGAATGCTGAAACCCTTCAGTAAAGGAAATGCAGACAAACTGCCACTTCACAGTAACAACTGCAGATCCAATGAAGAACAGATGCATAATGTTAACCAGTCAGTAAAAAAGAAAATCATTAAATAACTTCGGTACAAAATGTGGTCTGTTCACTTATGTTAATAAGCTCTGACTCAAATTACACTACTTACCAGCATACTACCAAATATACTACTCTAAACATGATTACATATAAAATCCCAATGTAAAGAATTTTACTCCCTAAATATATGCTGTGAAGTACAAACAGATTTCCACATTTCCAGGAGAAAGAGGAGCTCCAAGCTTAAGATTACCAGCATGAAAGTTAGCTGGGCAATTTTATACACAATAGCCTCTATGCAATAATAGTCTAGTAAAAAAACAAGTTATTACTGCGTATAATACTATTTAACAACAGGAGAATCCACATATTTGTAAATTAACTCTCATCCCATGAGCACTGTACAGAATCTCACATAGATTCAAGTGTTATAAGAAATAGGAGATTATTGTCTTTTATATAGATATTGACTCCTAATTCATATCTTTAAAATGCTGAGAACTCTTTTTCATGGCAGAAACGTAACACTTCTACACAAAAATAATTATGACATGTCTAGCTCTGAAAAAACAGATAGTAACAAGGACTTGAATCAAGATAGTGAGAAACTGTCAAACGTTGCTAGCAGTACAAGTCTCCAATTATAACACATACCTCACATAGGAGTAAGTCAATAATATGGAAGACCATGTAGAGAGGGAATTTTGCAGTGAACAGGGTAAGGAACCACTGGGAAGCATACATGTGCGCTTCAAGGCTAATGTCCAGAAAGTGGTTATACAGATCAGGAATGTATTCCTAATAACAAAAAAAGAGCAAAAAACCAAAAAACAAACACAAAACAAAACACACCACACAGAAATACTGAAAGTTAGTTTATACTATTTTGGAACTGTAGCTGAAATCCCAAAGCAACAGAAGTAAGTAGGGTAGAGTGAGAATCAGTGCAGCAAGGCAGGCTTCTGTATCCGCCCATGCCTGAAAAGACAGCTGCCTGACATGCTAAAGGACCTTCGAAGGATGCCAAAGGCTTGCCCCAGTGTGGATCCTCAGAAGGACACTGTATCACATGCACAATGAGCCCAATCTCCAACTCTCACCTTCACAGGAAACCCAGCCAGTGGATGTGCTGACACTGCAAAACCACTCTGTGGTGTGGCTGCAGCGAGCTCACAAGTCACCGCTACGCCAGGCCATACGACAGCCACTCCAACTGGTCAGATATGTCTGCCTTCAAGCCCACTGCACACTGCCAGCGGCATCAGACTGGTCTCAACACTCTCTATTCTTAAAAAGCCTCCAATATGGAGAGTCCTCACTCTTCATCCTTACTAAGAGGTCACAAACATCATTCACACATAAGATAAATAGCTGGTTTTGAGTTGCAGGCTCTGTTCCATTCAGTTCACCAAGTTTGAACACCCACCTGCATGAGGCGCTCCAGCTGATAGAACTTGCAGTGCAAATCTTCAAAGTTTTGTTTGAAAAGTTCCCTGAGTCCATAATCAAACATGATTTTGACCAGAACACTGAAAGCTTGCTCCTCAGGCATCTGTGAGAGGAAAATGTATTTATTATAGAGTATTTAAATCTTTCATATCGGCTCCATTTGCCCTCACTCCCCTTCTCCTCCCTCTTACAGAAAGGCTAAATTGTCGCTACTTTTTAATCTGGCCCTATCCATTGTAACAGTAAACAAGAATATTAACACACAAAATGAGGTCTACTGTTGCAAATGGCATTTCGTTCTTATTCTGTGGAATAAATCACCTCTCAATCACACGACTAAAAATGCATCTTTCTGACATCAAGACCAAAGCAGTTTCTTGGTCCCTTTGTTCCAAATCATGTCAGAATCAGAATCTTACAGAAGCTTACAGCCTAATCCTTTGGCACTTACACAACTAAGACAGAAGCAGTATCACTAGAGGATGTCAAACAGGATCTTTCCCTTATTCTTAATGATATATTTGCCTTTTTAAATGACATTATTACATTTTATGTTTATTCATTAGATGACATGAATAACAGAGACCAGTAACTGCTAACAAAAGTTCCACACATCACAACTCAGCACTGTTTTAGGCAAGTTCAATATCCCTTTCTTGCAAAAACTGAAGAAACACTCATCAAAGCTCATCACTGTTTAGACATTTTTCCCTGGTATGAAAATTGAGTTTTCGTATTTCCACAGAAAAGTCTGACTTCAGGTCAATCACTTGTTCCTGTAAAGGACAGAACATCCATCTCAAGTATTCTATTATTAATCTGCAGATGGAGTTTGTTAAAACTGAAAACTTTGCTGAGACATTCCAAACTGGTAGTGAAGGACTCGCAGAAACTTCATTTCCTTTTCTGCAACATTCCTTTTTAATATTTATTTTCCCTAGCAGCCACACTCCAAAGGCTGACTTCAAAGAGAATCAAATAAAAAGAAACTTATTAAAATTTCTCCTTTTTAAATGCATACATTATTCCCAGAAGCAACAGCTATTGTTCTTTAACTCCAGAACAACACATGGTTCACTCTTGACAGTGAGTCTTTCTAATGCAATGGGTATTAAGAAAAAAAAAAAAGGACATACGACGGATGAAAAAGCTACAAGAAAGCATGTATGTTTCAGTAAAAGTGTTCAGTTCTATTAGGAAGTATCATCCTTCTTGATCTGATTCAGTGTAGTAATAAAGAATTAATTGCTCATCAAGTAAATACTTCAGATTACAGTTCCAAAGAACTAAAAGGCTGTTATCATTAACCATTTGGCTTTTGTTCAAAAGAATGGAGTTTACAACCTCTGCTATATCCTCCACTGACTTTACAACATAATGGAAAATCCTCCACTGAGAACCAGACTTCCTCTTCCACTGAAAACTGCAGAGAAGCCTTCATACTTAGTTCTCTATGACAGCTACAATCACTAAAATCACTAAAATGCAGCTGGAAAGAAATTTCAAAACACTACTGGACTTAGGAACTCTGTCCAGTTTCAACTACCCATGCTTGCAATAGAAACACTGATAAAGAGCAGGCATTACTTTAAAAAAGAACGGTCTATAAATAATTTGTACGGATTTCTAATCCTCTCATATTTCCTAAGCGGGAGTGAATCTAGAACTTTTGCTTCTGATACACAGTGACAATAAATCTCTCTAGCTTCTCAACACACAAGCAATTAAAAGATATGACTCTGATGAGATCACTTCTACCAACAATAATTAAGTTTTAAAAAAGCGTAATCAGTATCTTTTAAAAAAATTGCAATATTGTTGTATCCTTCACTAGCCTCTCAAACCAAGAAGCACAAAGGGCTACGACATAGTAGCCCACATAGGCAGCATATTGTTCAAAGCACTGACACATAATACACTGACATCCCATCAATGTCATAAATACTCTTCTGTGTATGCAAGACACATGGCAATTACCATCCATATTTCTGACTGATTCCAATAGAAACATCTTCTAAAAAGCTTAAACCTGACTTTCAAACCCTTTAACAGAAACATTTACAGTGTTGTCTTATGCACAAATTCCATGCCTACTCGTGATCATGAGTACAAGCCTGTGGAGTTTCGAATGGAAGGGGTCCTGAAACAGAAACACAGTGAAATGAACGCTGACTGTAGGTAGAGTCGTTAGGAATACCACAGTAAGTTTTAAACAATGTACCCTTCTCTGTCTAAAATCACATTGTTACTGACCAACATATAAGTGGATATGTGGCCTGCAACCCTACTAGTTCAGGAGTCACCAACGTTTGTTCCAGGCAAACTGAGCAGTATTTGGTTTAAGCTTAAAAGACCTGGGGAAAAAACCCCACTACTTACATGTAAAAGCAGCACAGCAGCAAGAAACGACTGACCTTGACAGTAACCAATCTCTTCATCATAGACAGAGTAGGCCTAAAAAAAAAAAAAAAAAAGATCAAGACTTTACAGCATATCTGTCTCAAGCTACCACCACAAAGAAACAAAGAAGATAAAACACTGCATTGAATATAGCTCCACAAAATTTTCACGAGGTGCATCCGTTGCCATTGTAATGAAGGAATAATCTGTATGAAAATCCAACTGTGATATATAGTGGCAGTGGCTGCTTACAGCGATGCACCAAGACCACTGCAGCCTACTAAACCACTTATCTGAGTGCTTTTACCTCTAAACAGGTGCTACAGAGACATCAGAAATAGAGCAAAACGCTAGGAATACAAAAGAAAGAGTGCTGGAAGCTTAAAACATTTGAGATAACAATACAACAACAAGCTGTCCTTTTTTGCTAATTTCTCCCTTTTAGTAAGGAACTTCAATGCATGCCTACGGCTTTATAACATTTACGGGAGGCACATCGTTATCTCCAGTTTTAAAGACAACTACATGTGACAACAGCTTACAGCACACCTTACACATAAAGGACACACCCAACATCAGAACATTTCTTTTTCAAGAAGCAACATCAGCACCATTTCCCGCATGCGTCCCTAACTTTGCCAGCACAAATTAGACAATATTGACAACTAGAGAGCATGCTACAGCGGAAGGCGCCCTGCTCTTGATCAGAGTAGAATTAGCCCTCAACTCCATCGTAACATATAATTTGTCCAGCTGGATCCAGGCTGACACGTGTGGAATCATGTGAAGTCTCTGTACCAAACACCTCAGTGTTCAGTAATCCAGAAGGGCTTATTACTTTAGGTCTCCCATCTGAATAGCACTATAACCAGCTAAACATCTACAATGAAGAACCAGACTGAGTCTAGTGCCAGAGTCTCTCTCCATGATACAGTTAACGGTAATACATACACATTCTTCTCGGGTAACAGCTACATCTGTTAATGATGTTAAGCACACGTTACCAAAACCAGTCAAGAAGAATTTAGAGAATACCTTGCATATTTTGTACAGGGAGTCCTGGCCATCTCCCCCAGTATCTTTAAAATAATCATGAGCAGGGAACGTTCGATTGATGTCTCGGGTGATAGCACTGTCTTGTGGAGACTCCTGTTGGGGAGGAGAAAAGTAAATTAAAACACATCAAAAGAATATAAATTGCAATATGCTAGCACTGAGAGTTCGGAGATTGGCACTGTGTTCTGTGCACTGTTCTAAATTCAAGAAAACAGAGTCTACTCAACCAGAACAGACTGCCTGCAGGCTGGCAGCTCCAGATCACAATCTTGATAGATTTGGTTACCTAAGCACATCTGGGAATCGTCAGTGAGTGGCAGAAAAAGCACACACACACGCAAGTGTTCCAGGACATTGCAATGCAGATACCAGCCTTCCCTTGGGAGACTTCTGAATGCAAATACTGCCCAGTTGCATTTCTTTTATCTCACAATGTGGAGAGTAACAGTCAATTGTAAGCAGCTGCTGTCCAGAATTCTGTCCCTTAGGTTCAGCTAGAGAAACCACTCTTCATCTCCTCCAGAGAATTAAACAACAGAAAAGTAGAAAAATTAGTACGAGCCTAGGAAAGACAGTATTGTACAGTAAAACATTCTATAATGCAGGGACAGTTGCCTGTATCAGCTGGGCATTTCAGCATGAGGAAGATGGAACTTTGTTCTCTGCACTGCTCTGATGCAATCAGTTTCAGATGCCTTAGATATTTGGAAAACCGAACAACAACAAATAGCATACAATTAAGAAAACCAGTAAATGTGAACCATGGACTGACAAGACCAAATGGAAGAAATGCTTAAGAAGGTCTGCATCGAGGGTGACTCCTACACAAAAGGCAGTGAAAACTCCTGGCAGAGATGAAAGGGATTTGACAAAGCATAACAATTAAATATGGTAAAAAATAAAACAGAATCTTAGGACCTTTTCCTCCCGACTTTTAACTGAGTGACTTAAACACCAAACAATCCCCATGAAATTAGCTGGCAGTACTTGCCTCAAATAGCCCACCCCATTAGGAATTGTCAGTATTGCAGAGGATGGTTTAGAAGGAATCCTAGTCCTACCTTGGAGAAATATCCAGAAAAAAAGTTTCCAGAATATGGAAGGAAGAGGTTTGTGTCAGGCACATCATGAGAAACCATAAGCATTTGTGAACAATGTCCAGCTTCACCTAATTTGCCCTCTACAACAGATTCACGTTCTGAATGGGAAAATAAGCAGGTCCCATTCCCACACTGAGGTCTTCGCAGGTCTCTCTCAGTACTAGACATGTGACAGAGTAAGAGGTTCTGATCCATCTCATTCAGTTCAGTTTGAAACTATTTCTAGTGTAGTCATTTAAGCCAGAGCTCACAGCACTGCAAGGAAAAGTATCCTCTGGAGACAGAAAAAACTACCCCGCCTCATTAGCAGTAATGTGCTTATTTAGGAAGCCCATGGAAACAGTTCATACTCATCATACGTCCTCCTTTAACGCAGAAAACAACAACAAGAAATATATATTTAAAAAAACCCACACCAAACAGTGACACAAATGAAAAAAATTACTAACCGGGCACACAGAAAATAGCTGTAAGAAGGTTTGACGTAGTTCCCAAAACCTTTACTTTGCAAGGAACATTTATGAAAATTGGAAGATTAAGCAGCTTCTTCCATGTGGATGGAAATGGGTTGCTGAAAGAGGCTGTAAAGTCTCCATCATCACAGGTGGTCAAGACTCAACTCAACAGGGCTGTGAGCAACCTGATCTGGTAGGACCTGCTTTGAGCAGAGGGCTGGACTAGATGACCTCCAGAAGTCCCTTCCAACCTAAGTTATTCCATGTTTAGCATACAACAGAAATCACTCATTCAAGCTGTCTTTAAAACACTTAATTTACCCAGCATGTGACAGGCAATTTCAGTATGTCTTTTGAATCTGAAATTGTGCTCACCATGTTGAATTAAAAAATCTTAACTGACCTCTACAATTTCAGAACTATTTCTAGAATTTTGCCATATTTTGTGATTTCCGATTAATCAGATTTTGTATGGATGTGTTTCACCATAATGTCTTGTACCTTTTGAGGCACTCATGATCCAGCTGTTATCTAGCTGATTACTATAACCATTGTTACCACTCAAATTACCAAAATAAAACAGAAACAAAAGCCCTCTGTCTGTAGGTATTTCTTTTGGCCCATGGTTGGTCTGTCTTTCCACGATTTAAAAGATTACTTTCCTGCGCAGCTAATGAGAGTAAGAGCTCCTTGGTAGTGGGAATCATCTCAAAAAGATGCCACAATAATCATTAAGCAACCATCGCTAGTCAAAGGGTCAAAGGTTCTCTTGTTAGGTGGTTTCCCTGGCAATGACTGAACACACAAATAAAAAAGCCAGTCATCTTCAGGCGTGAGATTACCATGTAACAGTGTCCAGGTTAACACTGCAAACATATAAGATGCTTTGTGGAAGCAAAACAGAAGATATTTTTTACTTTTAAAAAAGTTTTTCTATACCCAAATAACCCATGTTTCTGTTAGTCAAAAGGAAAAAAGGTTAGAAGATAGATAGTAAAAAAGTACATGATGCATACAGTGTGAAGATCATTAAATACAGCTTTTAGTTGATCTTTTTCTTCAAAAATGATTTTGTATACAAGAACAAAACTATCACAGTGTGCTTGACTTTCTCTTCTGTTTTTAATCCAAGGTTAATGCTCCTCTCTGTGGCTTAATACAGGCATTTTATTAGGAAAGTATTACACTGCTATTAGAATCAAGTTAATGGATTGTTTTGGAAAGTGTATCAAAAGTACTGTTCAGCCTTTCAATTTGATAATAATTAACATGCCAAAGAGGTACATCTCATTATAAGGAAGTCAGAAGCCAACAAAATCCAGCACTAAATATATAAATATAAATTCATATATAAATATAATTCATATAAATATAAGCCTTTTAAGTCAACAAAGACAAGTATGATAATGGCTGGCTGTTAGCTTCAGGTGGTTTTGCAAGTAGAGAAAGACAATGCTCAGAAACAATTCAGAAAACTTTAAAGCATGTGAATACAGTCTCAGTGATAACTTTCAGTTTCTTAAAAGTCTGCAAGACTGAATTACAGTAAAGTACTCTGTTTTGCAGGAGCGCAGGTACTGTTCACTGCCAACAGTAATTTCTGGTACCAAACCAGTTGGTTTCCTGAATGTCACCTGTGTTCTGCTGCAATGGCAAAACAATCTTAAATCCACTTGCCTTTTAATCTACTTATTTAATAGCAGAGACCAAAGCATCTGGTTGGAAACCCTTAGGATTGGCTTCTCAAACAAGCCACACATTATGGCTACAGAGAACTAACTTGTGGTCTCTCTCTGGCTTTGTGTGACTTGTTCAGCACTTGACTCCTCTGTTTCAGTACAATTCTTCAAGTAATCTCTAA
This sequence comes from Cariama cristata, assembly GCF_000690535.1. Classification (NCBI taxonomy): domain Eukaryota; kingdom Metazoa; phylum Chordata; class Aves; order Cariamiformes; family Cariamidae; genus Cariama; species Cariama cristata. Next base: position 13,371 of record NW_009630795.1, on the reverse strand, counting down.
CGCTAGTTCCTGCAGCTGAAACATAGCTTGGGGAGAGATAAATTAACGGAAATGATAAGGTTTAAAAAATGTTTTTCAAACCATGGCTTTGAAATCTCGCCATTAGTACAAACTGCTGCAATCCAAGCATTGTGTAACCTTTTCTTTACTCCTATTTTTATACCTTGCTGTGAGAATTGGCTCAATGGGCAATTTCTCATGCTTTCAGGGGACTGGGAACTGAAGGAAACCCTTCTGAACCCACACCCTTCACAAACTGGGATTGAAAAATAGAAAGCTAAGAATGACAGGAAGAAAAAGAAAGTAATAAAGAAAACAGAATGGAAAACAGCCATGAGAACTGAGGCAAGTGTAGTGAAGATTAAAGTTCTCACAACAGTTCACCGCTCCGAAGGCAAGCCAGAAAATGTAGATGCTCAGACTAAGAACATACCCTTCCTCCCCCTCTTTTATGCACTTGAAGTATTAGGGCAGTTATACTGAAACCTTCCTCTCCAGTTGATTTAAAAAGAAACTACAGGAGTAATTATGGAAACCAGGATGCAGTCCAGCAGATAGAAGCTCATCTATTGTATCAGCCTGTATACAAAAGCATGTTGGTTGCCACTTCCTAAACTGCACACACTTAAAAGACATTTTCCTTCTATTTTTGTGATCTTCCAGGGACCACCCCAGGATCTGCAAACCATATGATGCAGTTACAACCTCGATTAACGTCTTCAGTCTGAGACTGTTACTTTAGAAGCTTTTTCTGTAGCTTAAGCCACAATTAAAAGACATGGAAGAGCTGGAGTTCCTAGTACCTCTTCATGGGGCTGATCTACTTGCCGTTTTCAGCAGCTCAGGTTTATTCCTCCTAATCCCCTACATAAACCCAAGAGGATGAAGAAGCAGCAGCAGAGAATTGCTGAAGGGACAAGATCCGTGATGAAAAAAACCTGAAATAAGAAATCTCCAGAGAAGCAGAGGAAGTTGCCTACTGGAAATGGCTTGCCACCCAAAGATCAACTCCTGTCACACCAGGCTACTGGAGAAATGCGACGTGGGCATAAAATACAAACCCTTTACCTAGATACAGGCTGACTTCAACACAAAAATGCAAAAATGGTGAGGTCCAAACTTTAGATTCTCCCATGCCCCAACACCCAGAATGATTCAAAATATGGAAATTTGCTCATTGGGGCGAGTTATCTGACACATCCACCACACAACCCAAACTCACCCTTGGCACAATGGGACTAATTTCCACATTGCAATTATTTCTTAGGAAGGTTCCCTGAGTTTGCAAGGATTTTGTCAGATGCTCAGAGATTACTGTGAGAAGGGTCTAGAGACTCAATTGATCAGTGGAATTTTACCTGCTTTGCCCAGAGTCGGACCAGGACGCGGCATGTTGCTGCAAGGCATCTCTGTGCAAGGCATAGACAAGCCATTCCAGAGAGCACCAAGCCAGCTGAGAGCTTTCAGCAGTTGCAACAAGCAGAAAAAGCCAAAACTCCCTGCAACTTTCATGGGCAGCAACAAGGGTAATATTACATGACAGGGATAAGTTATTTTCAGCAGATCTGTACATTTTAAGTACATCCAAAAATATTTTAAGTCTTTCGATAGCTATTTTCAATGTTAGTAGGATACCGTGTCACCAGGTCTATTTTGCAGGATGATGGCACTCCCAAGATTACTTTTAATAAGCAGCATTTACACTGACTTTTACATAGAATGCATTTCCTGCATTTGTCTTTGACCAAACCAGTGTGAGAAGGTTTCAGTAAGAAGGATTACACCTGTTACTGAGACCTTAACGAAATATCACAAAACCAACTTTCAAAGCAATGTACTTGTTAACTCTTCAGAAGAAACGCTGCCTGCAGAATGTGTTACCTGGAGTTAGCACTTAACGAGAACATTCGCAAATAAATAGTACTTGTGGAAAAAAAATGAATAATTTAGACAATTTTGGAATGGTTAGGCAGCTGCAATTTGATACAATAGTGCATTGATACAGCATACTTTCAGTCCAAATATGGCAATATAGCGCAATTCTAAAAATAAAAGTGAATCCCTTGTGATATCCAGGCCTTTCGCTGTGTTCGTTTCCTTTTAGGGCTCAAGTTTCCCACAGGAAAATTATAGACAGGAGTTTGCCTACAGTGCCCTACATCATGTATGGATAAAGCACAAACACAAAACACATGCTGGAAGGTCTTCCTCCTCTTGGCAATTACGTACAAGCCAGACTATTTGGAGCAATCAAGATAAGAGGAAAAAACTCCACCTGTTCCCAAACGAACACACCTTTATCAGCGCAGTTACATAAAAGTCATGCAAGACAAAATGTGAAAACATGTGACGTATCATTTATTTCTTAAATGTATTTATGATCCATTCAGACCTTTCAAATAAAGTGTACAAGTGCATTTCAGAATAAAAAACTACACTCTTCACACAGTTCTGTAGAACACTACATTTCATCAAGAAACTCCAAGCAAAAACTTCCTATTAAACCACCCATGCATCCTTTGGCTACAATAATATCACTGATCAACAAGTACTGCTATTCAATTCTGAGTTTCCCTTTAAAGAGAAGGAGCATCCTAAAATATGCTACCCCTTCCACAGACCTCTCTTTAAAGAGAGAATATTAAATAAGTTAGCTAGGCTTTTAGGCAAAACAGTAAGGCTACTTAGTACTGTTGATGCATGATCCATATATTTGGAGAACAGGCAATCCTAGGCTATGTGAAATGCGTCAACAGCCCTTGAAATTTTAGTAGTATCAAGATTACATCAATCCAGAACAAATGGCAGACAAAAATGTAACCAGTGGAACAATCACTGAAAAATGTGCAGTTTGTCTTAGGATGGGAAGTGCTGATAACAGATTCAGAAAAGTGTTTATAAAATTTGCTAAGAATCACATTGACATTCTTAAAATTACATATTGTACAAAGCCCTAAACTGTGTGACTGTACAATTACAGCCATACTAAATTGCTTGTTTTAAAATACATATATACACATACACACGCACATACATGTACAACACATATATGCATGTGTTTTAAAACAAGCACACGGCCGTAATTGTACAGTCACAGAGTATACATATATATGTACGTACATCTACAGCAAAAAGGAAACAAGCCAAGAGATGTATGACACAGCTGGGGTACAGATCATCTCAAAGGGAGTAATACATTTCTCTGAGTTTTAATAGCTCATAGCAAAATTACCTCTTGGAAATAATTATGCCAAGATTTAGAATCAGATATTTACATGCTTCCGGTTTATCTAGTTCCACTTAATATTTTAAAATATGCAAGTATTACTTTAAATCAGTAACATTTGTCATTTTTGGCTCAACTGTAGTTTTTTCTTATTAGTCTTAGTTGAAAAATCAGCTACAGAAATGTCTACTAAAATGATCGGGTAGAAGTACCCCTCTCCCCTGTATTTTAACAGCAATTCTGAATTGGCACAAAATACGTCATTCTGGCGTCACAACAATAACTCTTCCTCAGCTGCCTTGCGCGTCAAAACACTCTTCATCACCATCTCCCCCTTCCCTTGCAGGGTACAGAACAGAGCAAACCCAGGCAGAGATGAGGAACATCGAGGAGCCCCGACTGACACCCCGACACTCCCCGTTGTGCCAGAACTAAACACAGCATTAGAGTCTTAAGGGCTGGATTGGCTCTAATTCACCTGTTTGCTTTTCTAATCTGCTTTGGTGGATTTTTTTCCGTAGTTCTTCATAGCAGGGGTTTCACACTCACACCTCTTTCTCATCTTTTAACACAAAACAGTTTCCAGCAATAAAAGGTGCACAAAGTTCTTACAAAGACATACACACACATTCTTACCTGTGATTTTGTCTATTCTTGGCCTTTCCACTGACACTCAGGAAAAAACTACCAGTTGTAACACTACTTGTGTAAGGAGCTGGACTGTCTCCCAAACAAAATTCCTCGTAACGACCCTCTGACAAATGTCAAATCTCCACAGAACACACTGAAGTAATCTCACCAGTGCTTCTGCTGTACCAGTTACTGTGAAGGCGCAAGGAGACAGGTGGGACAAGGAAAAGCAAGCATCCTTTAAAGTATGATTGCTCCACTGCATTTCATTCAGTAAAGCAACCTAAAAGCACATGCACGCATAGCCTCCCATGCTTGCAGTTTAATTGTAAACAGCATGTGGAAAAAAAAAAAAATTAAAAAAGGTACTAATACAATTTTGAAATCCCTGAAGAAAAGACATACCCACAAGTATTAAGAACAGTAAAAAAGCTCATCATTAGCAATTGCAAACTCGTTTCCATCCTGTTGCATTCATTAGAGGAATATAAAATTGAATCTAGTGTTTACATGCTAGAATTACAATAGAAACTAGATTTCAAAGGTTACATATGGAGAGAAAGTTATCAGCATAGGAACTTGCAAAACACTGTGCTGTACAGCATTTCTAAAGACCTAAGTCTGTGAAGACAATATATACGATTGCAAATCCTTTCAGACAGTTCAAAAGCGTGGCTGGAGGTAATGCCGCTTCCTGTTATCTGAAAGGATTAACTGCACCATTATTTTTAGTAGGTTTTAATGACAACAATTTAACCTCAAGAAATACCTAACCCCCCAAAAACTGAGGCAATCAATAACATACAGGTACCTTACAGCCCTCAGGGTTTTATTTCTTTGTACACTAAACATCAATTCCTTTGACAGCATCTACAGAAAATGTTTTAAAAAAAAGTTTTTATGAAATACTTTTAATACCTAGTAATGCTAATATTTAAAAATACTTCACAGTGTGGTACTAATGTAACCTCATAAAACGAGCAACTCGAGTTAGCTAAAGCTCAAAGCCTTACATTATATTAAAATAGTCCAAAGATTTCACACACACACACAAAATCACTAGCACTATAAATATACCTAAGCCACTTTAGTGCAAAGTCTGTTTTTTGCCTCCCCTGACAAATCCCTCTATATTCCTGCCAGCATATTAAAATGTCATCCTTTACTAATCTAATTATTGATTTTCAAGCATTCATTTACAGTTGAAATCCCAGAAGAACTTTTTTCAATTCACCATAAAAGTAATGACTTGGTTTATTAAGCATCTGATTGCTTGTATCACGTGATCTTTGTAATGTTTAAGAATGACTCGCATATGCACAGCAAGATTTGAGTTCATCTTTACAAGGAGTTACTTGAATTTATTTAACTTTCTAATTAAAAGGTCTCTGGTAATGACCAGAGAGAAGCCCAAGCTTTGAATTACAAAATTGCTATCCTCATTGTACAAATTTATAAAAAGAAAGAAGTCGAACACACAGTTCGGACGCCCTTCCCTCCTCCTAACCACCCCAGGGTACCCCCCACGCTGCATCGCAGGCGCTGGCTCATGCAAAGGAGCTGCCCAGGTGTAGCACTCCTCCGCACAAGCAGTGATCGCCAACTTCAAAATGTGTTTGTCTATCTAAACCCAGATTCTAAATATAACCTAATGCAATGTGCATCCACTCAGCATTTCTAAAAACTCCTTAGCAAATAAAGCTACTGGTTACCAACCCGCGTACAGGTAACGGTCCCACCACGACTTGGTCTCCTGGCCTCTCCCAGGAGCAGAGCGCTGCACCTCCTTTGATCAGCTCAGTGATCCTGACACCCCCCGCGACGTCTTCAGCACAAAATAAAGATGACTTTAACAACTTCTGTTTCTCAATTTAAGTAACCACGAATTCAGTAGCTAGAGAATCAGTTTTGACTGGACAGATTACTAAAGTACACCAGAGGCTGTAAACAAACAACCTGGATCAGGATAGAGGAACATAACTTATGTTAACATTTTCATTAACTGCTAAAGCTCAAGAGATGCAAACATATGGGTGAAATCCGCAAAGGCTTCCATTTGCCACCACCACTAAATGCGTGTAGAGCAGACAGACTGTGGCTTGTTTTAAACTGCAATGGTGACACAAGTCAACATTGAGTGGAGAACCGTCAGTGAAGCTGCCTGCGTAAGCAAACCATTTCACCTGTCCAGAAAACGTCTGCCACAGGAAAAAAAAAAGACCTGAAAACCTGACTAAACAAACTGCATCACATCAGATTATTTCCCTACTGCTAGAACACCTCAGATGGTCGACCGTGACACAGACTGGTATTATCCCATTTTACCTGAACGGAATGGAGGGGCTGGATTGCCACTCCAGGTCTGAAGGCAATCCATTTGCTGCAGGTGCGGGAGCCCCAAAGCTCAGACGAGCTGCCTTCAGAGTGCAGCCAAGCAAAAGCAAGAAGGTTAAACTCCATCTTTTAAAAAAATGTAAAGAATATGACCCAAATTAAACACTCCATTGTTTTGAGAGAACTGCAATTTACATCCCACCATCAGCTCAGGCATGGCTGTCCAGCGGGTTTCCTTTGTTTGTTTCCACTGGCCAGGACTTTCAGTTTCTTTCTCTAAATACAACTGCATCTGGTTTTATGCATACTAAACTTCAATTTTGAAGAGCTATCCTCCTCCAAAAACATTTTACGCACATAACTTTAGTATTAAATTGTCTGCCTTTGCTTATCTGCAGAAAATGTCTTTCGAAGTGGTACCTCTGCAACGCACAGGCAGTAAGGGAAATAACAACTGGGAAGCTTTACGACGTCGGTCTCTACAAGTCAGGAGAACACTTCTCTTCTAGTGCAAAATGGGTTGTTTTCACAATGGGGGATTCTCCCATCACCCTAAAGGAGAGGCCGCTCACTTTTACGGATACAGCCTGTCAAACCTGACGGCCCAGCCGTCTGACCAGCTGCAGCTTATCCCAAGGTCTAACCTGACCTCAGCCAAACGTATTTCAAGCCCACATGATTACAAAGTCTTACAGGTCCCAAAGTGACTAACAGATCTGATACACTGACCTGAGAGCACAGCCACATATGAACAACAGTACTCATAGTATAAAGAATATGAAAGATTAAAAAAAAAAGCCCTATGTTAACCACGCTCTCCAGAGCTCTGAATTTCAGCAATAGGAAAGAGAAGAGCAGAAAACAGACTGAAAGAAACAGGCCGGCTGAGAGAGCAGGGAAGAAGCATGGCTTCACCAGGACAGCCAACAGACTGGGCTCGGGCATTCCTCCGCCACCGTTATGCCCCAGCCTCTCCCCTCCTGGCAGCCCCAACAGAACACCCCAGCATTCACCAAGCGTCCGTAAGGGAAGACAGCTATGCTTCCCCCGTTTAAGTATGAAAACCACGGAGGCCTTTACACCTCTTGGATCTCAGCAGAACACCAGTTACAAACACGTGCTTTGCCAACTTCAGATAGTGTTGGTAGTGAGGTAAAATCCAAGTTTATCTTGAATGACACCACAGAAAGGATGGGTCATCGTATTGTGCAAAGTCATAGAAGGGAAGAAAAAGGTTTCCAAACTAAACAACAAAATAAGGGCCAGGTCAGGAAAATGTTTTCGCAGGTGCTTCAAGTACTCAGAACCCAAAATAAGTTAATACAACAAAAGCCCTCCAAAACCTCCACCTCCTCTTATTAAATTAAAATTACCTACAATAGATGAATCAACTAATTGGAAAAATTTTAACTGGGCCTTTTGTTTGTAATGTATAAAGGTAAACTCCTATGCTCACATATTAGTTCCTAAGAAATATGTTTTTTGAAGCACCGACCTGAATTAGAAATTCTGTCAACTTCAAACCCTGATGTGGAATAAGATCAGATTGAAATGTTTCAGACTTCCTGACTCAGGAAGGTTCAGTACATCTGTTAGCATCACAGCAGTTGGTAATACCGCAATAAATACCGAACAATCTGCTTATGAAATTTGCATACTGAATATTTCCATCTCACATCACATAGAGGCTTTGGAAGTGTCTTTTTCAGAACAAACTGCTGAAATTTAGGACTTCTTACAAGTAAAACCTTTGTGTGAGGGGGAATGGAACAACGCCATAGAGACTGAAATGCGGAAATTCTCATTTGAGTCTGCTGGAAGAAAGACTCCTCGCGCAACCCTGTGCTACTCTTGCGATTCTCTGTGCCTTGGAACTTTGTACCACTTTCTTCTTGTCAAAGGTTTGTGACAAATCTTCAAGACTGCCCCTTGGCACTCGGACACTGAGCCATGTCAGAATTCCAACTAGCAGAAACAAATTTCTCAGTGATAAACTTAAAAACAAGTACAAAACCCCTAACAGCAAATAAAGACTGTAGAAACTAGTAACATTTAATTAAGAAAACCTAACAGTAGATAACAGCAAAACTTCTGTTTCACACAAAAGATATCCATTGAGTTAAAAATACTATCACTTGATTGGAGATTATAAAAAAATAACATTTCACAGATTTTTCTCCCAGTCTATTTGGAAAATGACAATATAATCACAACCTAAACTTCCAGTAAACTTTAAAAAAAAAAAATCAAGAGTTCTAGGTGAAGGAAATTATCACCTTCTGAGAAGTTGTGCATATAGAAATCCTTCCCATGGTACTAAAAAAATACCACTGAATTGCATCCCGCAAATTAAACCTTCTAGCAGCTTAATTTGAAAGTGAGGCAGATAACCCTAATAAAAAAAAATAATAAATTTATAGTCTGAGATGGAACTTCAAAGTTAGTTCATTTAATCATATCACAACACACCATTTATATGAAGATGTAATTTGATTTCTGTATTCTCCTCGGCGTGGCATTTATTTGTGCAATGCTCTCGATACCAATTTCTAAAGCACCAGGCACACTCGGAAACAAATATAGCCAAGAAAGGATTAGTTTCACATGTACAATGATGAAAGTGATCCAACTGGAAAGTTTGCCACCTAACATTCATAGCACAGATTGTGATGAACAGGACTACTGTGCCTCATGTTAACTATATGACAAAGGATGTTAAATGGACTGCTGAGCAAACAAGGTAATTATTTCAAAATGATTTCTTCCACAGTTGGCACAGTGAACAAGATTCACCCTCACGCAATTTCACTGAAAACAACAGACTCAAATGTTATGAATATTTAAAACATCTAATCACATACAAACCTAAATCAACATTAAATTAACTGAAAGCAAAAAAAAAAAGTAATTCAATTTTTTTAAAAAAATCAATAAATTAACACAGACAGAAATAGAAATATTTGACACTAAAACTACGCTACTGAGGCAACATTTAAAAGTTTCTTACAAACACTGGATGAAACCTGAATGCATCAATTGGCTGCAACTCCTCTCCATCCTGATCTCTTGGAGACTTCCAGATTCTGATTTTCACCTCTCGCGGAAATCATCTGAGCTGATGAAGTCTTTGGGATGAGTAAGGCAACTGAAGAAAAGCCTGGCTGTTAGGAATGTTATAGCTGAACCTTAGCTGCAAAGCAACAACAGCTGCAAGCATGCGTCTGCATCTGGAATCACCACTACACTAAGTACAACTCTAGGCTTATAGCTGAAGTAGCAACTGCTTCACCTCCAGTTAAATCTCTATGCCATGATTTAGAGCCCTTACCACTTTTTACAATTTTCCATATTCTCAAAAACTAGCATACAATGCTCCTATTTAAACCCTCTATTCATGCCATTACAAAAAAAAATAAATAAAAAGCAACAATCTTTGCTCTCCAGCTTCTACTTAAACCTGAAGGTTTTTAGGGTTTTAGGCCCTAGCAGATTCTTTTCTTCTATTAAATTTAATCAAATTCTATTTCAATGATAGACTGCATCACTTCAAAGACTTGGAAATGTCAGATAAGGTGAAGAGTCAGGAAAAAAGCTATTAGGAGTTTACCTGAGAGGCTGTTCCAAAAATACCACACACACACGCTTTGATATTAGTGACTAAAGCCCTTAAATTGTTCCCCAAAGCCCACCTTTGCCATAATACCTACAAAACAGTTGAGAATAATTAGCCAGCTAATGTGCTGTGAGCTTATTATACCATTTATAAATGACTCACTACACCCTTACACTCTGCTCCCCCCACGGCTGTCTGTGTCTCCAACCAAAATTCAGACTGCAAGAGCCCCTCAGAACAAATCACCTCGATCGCGTCTGTGCAAGGACCACAGTGTAAGCCCTGGCTCTAGACTCTAGACACTGCCTTATTACAAAAGATAACAAGAAATGTCGTCGTGAAGATGTCAGGGTTTAGACAACCTTTGTTCTTAAAATTTCGGACGAACTAAGGAGGAAGTTTATCTTGAGAGGTTTGGACTATGGATGAAATACGCTGAAAGCAGACCAAGGTACAACTCAAACGTGCTTTACAACAGGGCTCTCAAACCAAAACTAGGCAGCGACAGCAGGGGGTTCTGCCCCATCCTCCCCAGAAAGAGATACACGCACATACCCCTAAGCTGAACTCGAGTCTATCAGCAACGAGTGCTGACAAGCACAAGCCATGCCAGGAGCGCTTCCTCCTGCCGCTCGCTCTCCGCTGTTTGCTCACCGGCAGCCTCACAGGACTGCGCCAGAGTAAACGTGGACGGGCAGCGCGCAGGATGCTCTGTAGCGATCGTTGCACGTGGCAGGACAGAGACACAAACCGTTATTCTCCAGGACAAAGCACGGAAGATGGGAGGCCAGGGCTCACAGCAGACCACAGAGGACCGTATGTGTATGCTGCGGGAGGGACAGGGTGGAGTGCTAGAACAAGGATGATCTTGATCTAGAACAACAGTAGGCCGGAAACCATTTAACAAAAACACCCTTTGGCCAAGAGAAAGACCCCAATTCTAAAAAAATCAAGTTACTTTTCCCCAACGTTTTTTCATTCCCACTAACAGTACACACCAATTGTAACACACGAGCTCACAGAACTCCCCAGGCCCACAGCGGTCCAACGCACCGACTGGAAGCACAACCAAGGAAGCGAACTGCGGACGGCCACGGTGTACAACCTGCTCTCAGACCAGAGGTGTGCTGGAAGGACAGGGCGAGATAAGACAATGCAGACTGTAATCCATTATTACAGGAATACTTGCTTCACTTTCATTTTCTAATATGGCATCAGTAAAAAGACGAGGATATTCTTTAGGAAAAACTCATCAATTTGAGGGCCAGACTGCCTTCTTAACAGCACTATAGTACTCAGAAATATTTCATCTAAGTTAGCTTGAAAAAGCTGCGGTCAATGAGATTTTGTTTCTCAGATACTGACTTTGACCATTTAAGATATGCATTTGCCAACAGGATTTAGCTCCTGCTATATTCGAACTGTCTTTAATCCCACGAAGGCTAAAGAAAAATGTCTCTGATTTAGCTCTGTGCACTTATGAATAACTGAAATACTACGGTTAAATTTACAACATAGTTCCCTTAGCTGTTTAGAAGACAATTGTTTTCTTTCCTTTCCCCTTAAGTTCTAGTATGTAAAATATCAGAAGAATTTAGATTAAAAAAAAAAAAAAAAGGGACATGTTATTTTTAAAGTTGTTCTTGAGAAAATTTCCACATACAAAACCGTGGCATTTCTCCACGGGTTTGGGAATAATTTTCACATGTTGGCATCATCCTTGAGCAGCTGCCACAACTCTGGTATCATAAAGCGACATGTATTTTCTCTTAGCTTATCAAAACACATTTTATTTAACTGCTAAATTTGGTCTGATCCAGGTTTTTCTTCTTGCTTCACAACAAACAGGAAAATGCAGATGCCGTACTCTGATCACACCCATGCATCCTACCAGAGAAACGGGCCACAGAAGCCAGATCAGTCCTCCCCAACGTACGACTGTTCAGCTCACATCACTGCACTCATGGCTCAATAAGACTCTAAGTTCACACTAAAATGTTCACATTGTTCACTACTGTTCTAGAAGTCCTGTCTAAGTGGCACTGAAAAACAAATTGTTTGGCCCCTTCTGTGATGCTGCTGGAACATTGTGTCAATATACTTTGGCATATATTAAAAAATCCCTGTAATATACCATATACTGTGACATTTTCACTTCAGATCTGTCATTTACATGTGAAGCACGAATCTCGAAAGAACCTAGTAAAGCTGTAAGAAAGACTACATTTTGCCAAAGCTCCCAGACACCCACTCCATTCAGTCACACCAGCTGGAGAGGTAAGTGTCAAGATACAGCTTTATTCTTAAAAGTGAATATGGAGGTGAAACTCCACAGCCTCCTCCACCGCAATAATTTTTTTAAGTGAAACCACAATGACATGTGCTCCTGATTCTTCAATGTCAGCAGCATTTCTCAGAAACCTTTTTGCAAATCTGGACATCTTAAAATTGTATTTAACTTATTTTGCAATTTACGGAATTGTCCCTGCACTTCCCAGTCCAGCTGACAGGTGTCTTAGACATGACATCCGTTGGAAGATCTTTTGCTCCTAGAGGTAGAGGAGTCCTTAGTTACCCTCTGTCTAGCGCAAGAGGCACAAATAGCCCCCGAGAGACGCTTAAGCCCCTTCTGAAAGACACTGTTGGAGAGACTGTAAATGACACAGTTGCAGAAGCTGTTGCTAATGGCAAGCCAAGTGGTCAAGAAGGATGCAATGCGGTTACTATAGACATTGGAGCTCTCCAGCAGAAAATAGATTATGTAGGGCAACCAGAGGATGTAGAAGACACTGGTGATGCGGAAAAGAACCATGGCATAGCGCTTGTCCGGGCAGGGCTGTGCCTCCCCAGCCTCCCCATCCTGAGAGCTGAAGCGCACTCGCCTCTCGTTGATCTCCTTGGTGTGCTGCTGGCAGATGCGGAAGATGTTGAAGTAAGTGAAGCAGACGATGAAAGCAGCCGGGGCATAGAGCATCACCACAATGAAGAGGGTAAAATAGGGATCAGTGTTCCAGGAGTTGGCACACCACTGAAAGACATCCCCGTGATATCCAGGCTTTCCCCAGTGAAAGGAGGGTAAGAAGACTAGGCAGGAGTAGAGCCAAATGACCAGTATGCAGATTCGAAGTCTCCACGGGGTAACCAGCGTGTTGTAGGTCAGCGGTTTCGTGATGGCAATGTATCTGTCAATACTAATGCATGCCAAAGAGGCCATGGAGACGCTCTTTAGTACTGATACCACATAACCAAAGATTTGGCAAACCAAGGACTCACTTAAAACAATAGGGTAGTGCAGCAGAGACAAAGAAGGCACCAGACAGCTCACGCCCACCAGGAGGTCAGCATACGCCATAGTCTGGATGAAGTAGCTGGTGGTGTGGTTGTTCAGCAGAGGTGCACAGTGAAAGACAAATATCACAATAATGTTGCCCGAAATAATCAGCACCATGAGGAACACAATAATAACCACTTCCAGGAGGCAAAAATTGATGGTCTCCAAATAGCTAATAGCCAGGAGACAGAACGGCCGGCCACTCTGGTTGCCAACCAAAGAGGAGTTCATCTTGAG